>NC_092511.1:73802073-73979149 GCF_047511675.1 Marmota flaviventris
ATTAGGCTAAGGTTACAAATAGGACTAGGGTTAGCATTATGGACAGGGTTTGCCATAGGATTAGGGATAGGGTTAGAGCTAGGCTTAGAGCTAGGGTTAGGGTTAGAGTTAGGGTTAAATCTATTTTTAAGGCTCAGATTAGGGCTATTTTTGTTTTGGGGTTAGGGATAGGGTTAGGACTAGTGCTAATGTAAGAACTAGGGTTATTATTACGGTTGGTTTTAGGGTTAGGGTTTGGGCTAGGAATGGTGTTAGCATTAGCTTTATGGTTAGGGTTATATAGAGAGATAGGTTTAGTGTTTGGATATGCATAAGATTAAGGGTTAGTTTTAGTCTTAGGACTCAAATTTGAGCTAGGTTATGGCTAGTTGTTGGGTTAGGGTTTGGTTTAGGTTAGGTTTAGGGTTAGGGTAATGGCTCGGTTTTGTTTTAGGGATAGGGCTAGGGTTAGTATTAGTTTTAGGATTAGTGATAGTGTTCAGCTAGTTGTAGGGTGAGGTTTAATCTTAACGTTAGGGTTAGACTTACGGTTATGGTTAGATCTAGGTTTAGGCCTAAGGTTAGGGCTAGTGTTAGTGTTACAGTAATGGACAGGTTTAAAAATAGAAATAGGGCTACAGTGAGAGTTAGAGTTATTCTTAGAGATAGAGTTAGGAGTTTTCTTAGGGTTAGGGCTAAATTGGGGCTAGATTAGCACTAGGTTTAGTGTTAGGGTTAAGCCCATGGTTAGGGCTAGAATTAGGGTTAGTGTTAGTGTTAGAGTTATGGTTACTTTTAGGGTAAGGGATAAGGTTATGGCTAGGTTTAGGGCTAGGGCGAGGGTTAAAATTATGGATAAGAATAGGGTGAGTGTTTGGGTTAGGTTTAAGGTTAGGTTTAGGGCTAGGATGAGGGCTAGGGTTTGTGTTATTATTAGAGTTAGAATAAGGGCCAGCAATAATATCAGGTCTTGGGTTATAGTTAGGAATAGTGTTAACTTTTGGTTTATGGCTAGGTCTAGTGGAAAGTTAGGTTTAGAGTAAAGGTCAGGTTTACAGCTAGGTGTATTATTTTGGTTAGAGTCCGGTTTAGGGTTTGGTTTAGGATAAGAATTAGGGTTATGGCTCAAATTAGCATTAGGGTTAGGGTTAAAGTAATGGACAGTGTTAGGTTTAGGGTTCAGGTTAGGTTTAGAGTAATAGATAGAGTTAGTTTTAGCAATAGTATTAGGGTTAGGCCTAGGGTTAGCATTTGGGTTAGGCTTAGGTTTAGGGTAAAGGATAGGGTTAGTGCTATGGTTAGGGCTTGCATTAACATTTGGATTTTGGCTAGGTTTAGAGATAGGCCTAGGGTTATTGTTAGTGTTAACATTAGGTGAAGTATTAGTGTTTGAGCTAGGGTTAGGGCTAGAGTGAGGGTTAGGGTTTGAGTCAGGGCTTATTTTAGGGTTAGTGTTATGGCATGGGTTGGCCTTAAGGTTAGGGTTATGTTTAAGGTAATGGATAGAGTTTGTGCTAGGATTTGTGCTATGGTTACAGTTAGGATTAGGGCTAGGTTTAGGGTTAGTTTTAGGGTTAGGTCTAGGGTTATGTTTAGGGTAAGGGTTAGAATTTGAGTAGGGTTAGGGCTAGAGCCAGTGTTAAGATTAAGGGTAGTGCTAAAGATAGTGTTGGTTTACACTTAGTTCTAGGTTTAGGGCTAGGATTAGTTCTAGGTTGTGAATGACGTTAAGGGCTAATGTTAGGTGTATGGGTAATGTAAGAGCTAAGGTTATAGTTATCGGTAGATTTAGGGTTTGTCTAGTGTTAGGGTTAGTTTTTTGGTTAGGATAAGTTTTAGAGCCAGGGTTTGTGTTAGGGTAAGTTTCTAGGGTTAAATCTAGGGTTACGGTTAGGGATAGATTTAGGGTTATGTTTATGGTTAGATCTAGTGTAAGTTTTGGATTTAGGGTAAGGTCAAGTTTAGAGCTAGATGTATTATTAAGGTCGGAGTATGGCTTAGAGTTTGGTTTAGGTTTAGGGCTTTAATTAGCGATAGGGTTAGAGTTAGGGTTAGGGAAATGAATAGGCTTAAGATTAGGGTTCAGGTTAGTTTTAGGGTAATGGATAGGTTTAGTGATTGTGATAGTGTTAGGGTTAAGCCTAGGGTTAGCATTAGGGTTAGCATTATGGTTAGAGTAATGGATAGGATTAGAGCTAGTGTTAGGGCTAGAATTATGCTTAGGATTATGGCTAGGGTTAGGGTAGTGGATAGAATTAGAGTTATGGTTAGGGCTATGGTTAAGGTTAGGATTATGGCTAGGGTTATATTAGGGATTGTGATAGGGCTAGTGTTATGATTAAGGTGAAGCTTAGGATTTGAGCTAGAGGTAGGTCTAAGGGGAGGGTTAGGGTTTGGATCAAAACTAGGGTTAGTTTAGGGTAACACTTAGGGCTAGGTTTAGGCCTAGGATTAGGGCTAGGTTTTGTGTTAGTTTAGGCCTAGGGTTAGGGCCATGGGTATTTAAGATCTAGGGTTATGAATAGGTCTAGTTTGGGGTTATGGTCATGGCTACGTGTAGTGTTAGTATTAGGTTTTGAGTTAGGGTGAGCTTTGGAGCTAGGTTTATGTTAGGGTCTGGGTCAGTTTTCAGGTTAGAGTTAGTTTTGGGGTTAGTGCCCCAATTAGCACTCGGGTTAGGTTTGGAAGTAGGGTTAGTGTTTCAGTTATGTTAAGGGTGATTGTTATGGCTAGGGCAAGGTTGTTGTTCAGGTCTAGGTCTAGAGTTATGGCTAGATTTAGAATTAAGTTTAGGTCTAGGACTCGTGTTAGTTTTAGGTTTAGGTATAGGATTACTGGTAGGGATAATATTAGGGCTTGGGTTTGGGTTAGGGTCAGATTTAGACCTATGGTTAGTGTTAGGTTCAGTATAAGTTTCAGGGTTAGGATTAGAGTTTGGGTTACTGTTAGAGCTAGAATGAGGGCTAGGGTTAGGACTAGTATTACAGTTAGGGTTTGGGTTAGGCTATGGATTGAGGTTAGGATTAGGGTTAGCATCAGGTTTAGGGTTTGGCTTAAGGTAACAAATAGGATAATAGCTAGGATTAGGGCAAGGTTTATGGATTGGCTTACGGCTAGTGTTAGTGTTAGGGTTAAAGCTAGGGTTAGCTCTCGGATTAGGGCCAGGTTTGGGGTTAGTTTAGGGCTACTGTTAGAGCTACAGCTAATGTATAAACTAGTGTTATGATTAGGGCCAATTTTGGGTTAGTGTTATGGCTACTTCAAGTGTGAGGGTTAGGATTAGTGTTAGTGTGATGTTTAGAGCTAGAGTTAGTGTTAGGGTCAGGGTCAGTTTTCACGTTAGAGTTAGATTAGGGTTAAACCCAGAGTTATCACTATAGTTCGGTCTAGGTGTAGGATTAGTGTTTAGCTTAGGTTAAGTTTTATCATTAGGGCTAGGGCTACGTATAGGATTAGGTCTAGGGCTAGAGATATGGCTAGATTTAGAATTAGGTTTAGGGCTCAGGCTAGGGTTAGGGTTAGGTTTTAGATCTAGGGCTAGTGTTAGGGTTAGGTTTAGGTATAGGTTTATTGCTAGTGCTAGTGTTAGGTTTCAGTTTAGGTTTAGGGTCAGGTTTAAATATATGGTAACCATTTGGGTCAGAATAAGTGTCAGGGTTAAAGTTAGGGTTTGGGTTATGGTTACAGCTAGAATGAGGGCTAGGGTTAGGACTAGTAACAGAGTTAGGGTTTGGGTTAGGCTAAGGATTAGGGTTAGGTCTAGGGTTAGCATTAGGGTTAGGATTGGCTTAGGATAAGGGATAGGGTTACACCTATGTTTATGTATACATTTAGGGTAGGTTTAGGGCTAGTGTTAGGATTAGGTTTGGGGTTAAAGCTAGGGTTAGGTTTCAGATTAGGGATACGTTTTTGTTAGAGTTAGGGTTAGGTTTAGAGTTATGGCCAATGTTTGCAGTAGAGTTATGATTTGGGCTAGTTATAAGGTTGGGGTTAGGACTAGGTCTAGTGTTAGGTTTAAGTTTAGCCTTAGGCTTATGTTTAAAGATAGGGTTAGTATTAGGGTCAAAATTAAAGTCAAGGGTAGTTTTAGGGTTAGGGTTTTGACTCTAATTAGGGCTAGTATTAGGGCTAGGTGTAGGGTTAGGTTTTGGTTTAGGTTAAGCTTTAAAGTTAGTGCTATGGCTCGGTTTTGTTTTAAGGTTAGGGCTAGTTTTAATATTAGTGTTAGGTTTAGGACTAGTGTTAGGGTTAGGTTTAGAGTTAGATTTAGAGTTAGAATTAGATCTAGGGTTAGTCTAGGGCTAATGATATGGCTAGCATTAGTTCTAGGTTTATACCTAGGATTAAGGTTATGGTAAAAATAGGGTTAGAGCTAGGGATAGGGCTGGGGCTAGAGTGACAGTTAGTTTTAGGGTAGGCTTAGGGTTTGTTTAGGTATAGCTTAATTATGGGTAGAAATAAGACTAGGTTCATGTTTATATTTAGGCCTCTGGTTAATTTTGGGCTAAGGGTTAGGTTTAGTGTAAATGGTGGGGTTAGAGCTAGGTCTAGGGCTAGGATAAAGTTTAGAATTAGGGTTAGGGCTAGGGTTTCGTTAGAGTTATAATTAAGGCTATGTTAAGGGTTAGGATGAGAGTTAGGATTTGTGTTTTGGTTAGGGCTAAGATTAGTGTTAGGGCAAATGTCAGCTCTAGGCTTATGGTTAGGGATAGTTTTAGTGTTAGGTTTATGGCTATGTATAGTGTAAGGGTTAGATTTAGTGTAAGGGTCAACTTTAGAGCTAGGGGTATTATTAGGGTTAGGGTCATGTTTAGGGTTTTGTTTAGGATAGGGTTAAGGAATAGGGAACAAAATAACATTAGGGTTTGTGTTAGGGTAATGATAGGGTTAGTTTAGGGTTCAGGTTAGATTTAGCATAATGAATAGTGTTACAGTTAGGCATAGAATTAGATTTAGGCCTAGGGTTAGCATTCGAATTAGGGCTCTGTTTAGGGTAATTGATAGGGGTAGAGCTAAGTTTAGGGCTAGGATTATGGATAGGATTAGGGCTAGGTTTAGGGTTATGGTTAGGGTTAGGGCTATGTTTTGTGTAAAGGTTAGGGCTAGGATTACAGCTAGGGTAAATGTCAGGTCTATGGTTACGTTAAGGATAGTTTTAGGATTAGGTTTATGGATAGTTCTAGTATAAGGGTTAGATTTAGGCATAGGGTCAGGGTTAGAGCTAGGTATATTAATACGGGAAGAGTCAGAGTTAAGGTTTGGCTTAGGTTAATTTTTAAGTTTAGGGATCAAATTAGCATTAGGGTTAGAATAAGGGTAATGATAGGGTTAGGTTTAGGGTTCATGTTAGGTTTAGGTTAATGAATAAGGTTAGGGTTAGAGGTAAGGTTAGGGTTAAACCTAGAGTTACTATTAGGGTTATGTTTATAATTAGGCTAATGGATAGGGTTAGAGCTAGTGATTAGGATTAGGATTCTGGCTAGGGATAGGGTAAGTGTAAGAGCTAGGTTTGCGATTAGGGTTAGGTTTAAAACTAGGGTTAAGGCTCAAATAAGAGCTAGGTTTTGGGTTTGTATAGGGCTAGTGTTAGGGCTATAGCTAATGTATGATCTAGTGTCACAATTATTGCCAGTTTTAGGGTTAGGGATAGGGTGATGTTTAGAGCAAGGGTTATATTTAGGGTCAGTGTCAACGTTAGGCTTAGTTTTAGTCTTAGGTTTAGGACCTGAATTAGGCCTAAAGTTAGTGCTCATTGTAGGGTTAGGTTTTGGTTTAGGTTAAGGGTTATGGTTAGGGCTATGCCTCAGTTTTGTTTTAGGGCTAGGGCTAGGGCTAGTTTTAAGTCTAGACTTTAGATTAGCATCAGGGTTAGAACTAGTGTTAGAGTGAAGTTTAGGCTTAAGTTTAGGGTTAGATTTAGAGTTAGGGTTTATCTAGGGTTAGTGCTCATGCTAGGATTAAGGCTAGAGTTAGGGTATAGTAAAGAATGTGGTTAGAACTAGAGATAGGTATAGGGTGAAAATTAGAGTTATTCTTAGGGGTAGGCTTAGGGTTATTGGTAAGGTTAGGGCTAATTTAGGGTTAGGATTATTACTAGGGTTAGTGTAAGGGTTAAGCCTAGAGTTTGTGCTAGGGTTTGGGTTAGCACTGGGGTTAGGGTTAAGTTTAGGGGAATGGGTGGCATTATAGCTAGGTATAGGTCTAGGGTGAGGGCTAGGTTTTCTGATAGGATTAGGGCTAGGACTCGGGCTAGGGCTAATATCAGGTCTAGGGTTATGGTTAAGGATAGTTTTAGGGTTAGGTTATGGTTAGGTCTAGTTTAAGGGTTAGGTTTAGGTTAAGGTCAGCTGTAGAGCTAGGGTTATTATTAGTGTCATGGTCATGGTCAGGGTTAGTGTTTAGTTTACATTATGGTTTAGGTTTAGGGCTCAAATTAGCGTTAGGGTTAAGTTTAGAGTTAAGGTAATTGAAGGGTTTACTTTAGGTTCTAGATAAAGTTTAGTGTAACGGATGGTTATGTTTAGTGATCAGGTTAGGGTTAGCATTAGAATTAGGGCTCTGTTTAGAGTAATTGATAGGGTTAGAGCTAAGTTATGGCTAGGGTTATGGATAAGTTAGCATTAAGGTTAGGCTTATATTTAGTGTAATGGATAGTTTTAGAGCTAGATTTAGGGCTAGGTTATGGTTTGGATTAAGTCTAGGATTGAGGTTAGGCTTATAGATAGGGCTAGGTTTTGGTTTAGGGTGTTAGGGTTAGGATAAGTGTTAGTTTAGGGTTAGAGTTATCGTTAGGTTAGGATAAGGGTTAGTGTTTGAGCTAGGGTTATGGCTAGTGCGAGGGTTAGGTATACGTTTAGTTCTAAGTTTAAGATTAGGGTTAGAGTTGGGTTTAGTGTTAGGGATAGGGCTTTAATTAGTATTAGGGTGAGGGTTAGGGTAATGGATATGGTTAGAGCTAAAGTTTGGGCTAGGGTTAAGGTTAGGATTAGGACTAGGTTTAGAATTAGGATTTAGGATAGGGCTAGGGTAATATTTAGTGTAAGGTTTAGGCTTTGAGCTAGAGTTAGGTATAAGGAGAGGGTTAGGGTTAGAGTTAGAGTTAGGGTTAGGGCTAGGCTTAGGTTTATGCTTAGAGCTAAGTTTAGACCTAGGATTAGGGCTAGGTTTTGTGTTAGGTTTAGGGCTATGGGTAATGTAAAATCTAGGGTTATGTTTATGGCTAGTTTTAGGTTTAGGGTTATGGCTAGGTCGAGTCTTAAGTCTAAGTTTTGGGTTAGTGTCTGGTTTATAGCTAGTTTAAGTGTTGGGATTAGGGTCAGTGTTCGGAATAGGATTAGGGTTAGAGTTAGAGTCAGAATTAGGAGGAGGGTTAGTTCTAAGGATATGGCAAGTCTTTGTTTTAGGTTAAGGGTTATTGTTAGGGCTAGTGTTAGGATATTGTTTAGGTCTAGGGCTAGGGTTTTGTTTAGCTATATTTAGGATTAGCTTTAGGTCTATGTCTAGTGTTAGGCTTAGGTATAAGTATATGGTTACCGGTACATCTAGTGTTAGGGTTTGGTTTAAGCTAAGGATTAGTCTTAGGACTAGGATAAGCATTATGGATAGGGTTTGGCTTAGGGTAAGGGATACGGTTAGAGCTAGGTTTAGGGCTAGTGTTAGGATTAGGTTTAGGGCTAGGGTAAGGGTTGGGTTTAGAGTTGAATCTAGTATCAGGGCTCATATTAGGGCTAATTTGTGTTAGGGTTAGAGCTAGGTTTAGGGCTATGGTTAATGTAAAAACTAGGGTTATGATTAGGGTTATTTTTGGGTTAGGGTTTGGCTAGGTCTAGTGTTAGTGTTAGCTTTAGGGTTAGGATGATATTTAGAGCTAGGGTTAGTGTTTGGTTATGAGTCTGGTTCAGGGTTAGTTTTAGTCCTAGGACTCAAATTTGAGCTCGTGTTATATCTAGTTGCAGTGTAAGGGTTGGATTTAGGTTAAGGTTTATGGTTAGAGCAATGGCTCGGTTTTGTTATAGGGCTAGGACTAAGGTTAGAACTAGTTGCAGGATTAGCAATAGTGTTCAGGTAGTTTTATGGTGAGGTTTAGGCTTAAGGTTAGGGTTATATTTAGAGTTATGGTTAGATCTAAGTTTAGGGCTATCCTGGATTTAGGGCTAAGTTTAGGGCTAATGTTAGGGTTACTGTAATGGATAGGGTTAGAAATAGAACTAGGTCTAGTTTGAGATTTAGAGTTAGTCTTAGGGTTAGGGTTATGGGTTCACTTAAGGTTAGCACTAAATTTGGGCTAAGATTAGCACTAGGTTTAGTGTTAGGGTTAGGCCTATGGTTAGTACTATGGTTAGGGTTAGTGTTAGTGTTAGGTTTGGGCTTAGTTTTAGGAGAAGAGCTAGATTTTAGAGCTAGTTTTTATAGCTAGTTTTAGGGTTAGCATTAGGGTTATAGCTATGTTTAGGTTTAGGGAAAGAGTTCAAATTAGGGATAGGGATAGGATGAGGGTGAGGGTTGGGATTAAGGCTAGGTTTAGGGCTAGAATGAGGGCTAGGGTTTTGTTAGGGTTAGGCATATATTAGGGCTAGGGATAATATGAGGTCTAGGATTATTATGGTTAGGGATAGTTTCAGATTAAGGTTTATGGCTAAGTATAGTGTTTAGATTAGGATGAGGGATAGGGTCACTTTTAGGACTAGAGTGTGTTAGGGCCAGGGTAAGGGTTGGGGTTTGTTTAGGTTAAAGTTTAGTGTTAGGGCTCAAATTAGCATTAGGGTTAGTTTTAGGGTTACAGTTATCGATATGGTTAGGTTTAGGGTTCAGATTAGGTTTAGGGTAATGAATAGGGTTAGGGTTATAGATAGGGTTACAGTTATACTAGGGTTAGCACTAGGGTTAAGGTTAGGATTAAGGTAATGAATAGGATTAAAGGTAGGGTCAGGGCTATGATTATGGTTAGAATTAAGGCTAGCTTTAGGATTAGTTTTAGGTTTAGGGATGGCTTAAAGCTAATGTTAGGGCTCAGATTAAGGCTAAGTTTTAGATTAGGTTAGGGCTAGGGTTAGGATTATGGCTAATGTAAGATCTAGGGTTATGATTAGGGTTAAATTTAGGGTTGGTGTTTGGTATAGGTCTAGTGTTAGCATTATCTTTAGGGTTAGTGTGATATTTAGAGCTAGGGTTAGTGTTAGGATATACGTCAGGGTCAGGGTTAGTTTTAGGCCTAGGACTCAAATTAGAGTAAGGAGGTTATGGCTAAGTGTAGGGTTAGGGTTTAGTAGTTAAGGTGTAGGGTTAGGGCAATGTTTCTGATTTGTTTTAGGGCTAAGGCTAGGGTTAGTCTAGTTTTAGTATTAGCAACAGTGTTAGGTCTAGTGGTAGGGTGAGGTTTAGGCTTAGGATTAGGGTTAGATTTAGAGTAAGGGTTAGGTCTAGGGACTGGTCTAGGGCTAGGATTAGGGCTAATGTTATGGCTCGTGTTAGGGTTATTGTAACTGATAGGGTTAGAAGTAGAAATAGGCCTATGGCCAGTGTTAGAGTTAGTTTTAGGCCTGGAATTAGGGGCAGGGTTAGGGTTAGGGCTAAATTATGGCTAGGATTAGGGCTAGGGTTAGTGTTAGGGTTAGGCCTATGGTTAGGGCTAGAGTTAGGGTTAGTTTTAGGGTAAGTGTTAGTATTAGAATTAGAAAAAAGGATGGGGGGACATACCTAGATTCAGTGCTAATATAAGGGTTAAAATCAGTGGTAGGGTTAGGATTAGGTTTCAGGTTAGGATTAAGGCTAGTATTAGGGCTAGGATTAAGACTATGGTTTGTATTAGGGTTAGGGCTAGTATTAAGGCTAGGGCTAATGTTAGGTCTATGTATATTGTTAGGGTTAGTTTTCAGGTTACGTTGTGGCTAGGTCTAGTGTAAGGGTTAAGTTTAGGATAAATTTCTGGTTTAGAGTTAGAGTAAGGGTAATGATAGTGTTTGGTTTAGGTTAATGTTTTGGGTTAAGGATTGATTTTGTGTTAGGTTTTGTGTTAGGGTTAGGGTAATGGAAAGGTTTAGGTTTAGGTTTAAGGTTAGGTTAGAGTATTGGAAAAGCTTAATATTACGGATAGGGTTAGCATTAGGCCTAGGGTTATCATTTACATTAGGCTTATCTTTAGGATAATGGATAGGGTTATAGCTAAGGTTAGGGCTAGGATTAAGGTTAGAATTAGGGCTAGTATAGGGTTAGGCCTAGGGTTAATATTAGGGTTAGGTTTAGAGTAAGTGTTATCATTAGAGCTAGGGTAGGGCTAGGGCTAGGGTTACGGTTAGGGTTAGGTCAAGTGTTACAGTTAGGGTTACAATTAGGGCTAGTATTAGGGCTAGGATAATGGCTAGGTATTGTGAGAGGTTTATGGCTAGCATTAGGGCTATGAGTAATGTAAAAGCTAAGTTTAGGTTTATGACTAGTTTTAGGGTTAAGGTTATGGATAAATCTAGTGTTATGGTTAGTTTTTGGGGTAGCATAATGTTTAGAGATATGGTTTGGGTTATGGTAAGGGTCATTATTCGTGTTAGGGTTAGGTTTATTTTTACGGGAAGAATTAGGACTAGTATTGGGTCTAAGGATAGGGTTAGACTTTGTTTTATGTTAAGGGTTATTGTTAGGGCTGGTGCTAGGTTTTTGTTTAGGGCTAGGGCTATATTTATGACTATTTAGGATTAGTTTTGGTCCAGTACTAGTATTATGGTTGGGTTTAGGTAAAGTTCTACTGGTAGTGGTACTGTTAGTTTTCCATTTAGGGTTGGGGTCAGTTTTAGACCTAGAGTTAGCGTTAGGGTCAGAATAAGGTTTAGAGTAATGGTTTGGATTTGGGTTAGGGTTGGAGCTAGAATGAGGGTTAGGGTTAGGACTAGTAATAGGGTTAAGTTTTGGGGTAGGCTAAGGATTAGTGTTAGGACTGTGGTAGCATTAGGGTGAGGGTTTGGCTTAGTGTAAGGGATAGTTTTAGAGGTAGGGTTAGGGTTTGTGTTAGGTTTAGGTTTAGGGCTATGTTTAGGCTTAGTGTTAGGATTTAACTTAGGGTTAAGGCTCGGATTAGGGCTAGGAATTGTGTTAGAATTAAGGCAGTGGCTAACGTAAGAACTAGGTTTCCGATTACAGCTAGTTTTAGGGTTAGCATTAGAACAATGTTTAGAGCTAGGGTTAGTGTTAGAGTCAGTATTATTTCTAGGGTTAGGGTTAGAGCTCAAATTAAAGCTAGGTTTAGGTCTAGGTGAAGGGTTAGGGTATGGTTTAGGTTAATGGTTAAGGTTATGGTTATGGCTCTGTTTTGTTTTAGGACTAGGGTAGGGTTAGGGCTAATTTTCCAATTAGCATTAGAGTTACGGCTAGTGTTAGAGGGAGGTTTATGCTTAATGTTAGGGTTAGATCCATTTTTAGGGCTATGGTGAAGGTTTGGACTAGGGTTGGGGTTAGGGATAAGTCCTAGTTTTGGTTTATGGTAAGTGATAGGTTTAGAATTGGGCTAGGGCTTTGGCTAGAATTAGACTTAATCTTAGGGCCAGGGCTAGGGTTAGGTTTAGGGTTTGGATAAATTAGAACTAGGATTAGTGCTAGGGTTATTTTTAGGTTTATGCCTAGGTTTAGAGCTAGTATTAGGGCTAGCATTAGGGTTAGGGTAAGGTATAATGTTACAGCTAGGTTTAGGGCTAGGGCAAGGAATAAAATTAGGGTTAGGGCTAGGGTTAAGATTAGGATTAAAATTAAGGCTAGGCTTAGAGCTAGGATTAGAGCTAGGGTTTGTATTAGGTTTAGGGCTAGGGCTAATGACATGTCTAGGGTTATAGTTAGGAATAATTTTATGGTTATATTTGTGGCTAGGTCATTGTAAGGGTGATGTTGAGGGTTGGGGTCAGGTTTACAGCTAGCATATGATTAGGGTCAGAGTCAGGGTTAGGGAATGGGTTAGGTTCACGTTTAGCTTTAAGGCTTCAATTAGCATTAGAGTTAGGGTTATGGTTAGCATAATGGTTATTATGTTTAGGATATTAGGTTTAGGATTCAGGTTAGGTTTAGGGTAATGGATAGAGTTAGGGTTATTGATAGTGTGAGGGTTAGGATTAGGGATAGAATTTGGTTAGGTTTATGGTTAGGCTAATGCATAAGATTAGAGCTGCAGTTAGGGCTAGGGTTATGGTTAGGTTATGGCTATGATTAGGGTTAGGCCTTGGTTTAGAATTTGGTTATGGTTATGGTTAGGGTAATGGATAGTGTTCGAGCTACAGTTATGGCTAGGGTTATGGTTAAAATTAGGGCTATGGTAAAGGTTAGGTCATGGTTAGGATAATGAATAAGAATAGAACTGAGGTTAGGGCTAAGGTTATGTCTAGGTTAGCATTATGATTAGGGTTAAGCCTTGGGTTAAAATTTGGTTATGGTTATGCTTAGGGTAATGGATAGGATTCAAGCTAGGGTTAGGGCTAGGGTTATGGTTAACATTAGGGCTAAGGTTCAGGATAGGTTTTGGTTTAGGACAAGGTTTAGGTTTAGGGTTAGATTGAGGTTACATGTCAAGGCCTGAGTTATTGTTAGGATTAGTGTTAAAGCTAGGGTGAGGGCTCAGATTAGGACTAAGTTTGGGGTTAGGTTAGGGCTAGGGTGGCACTATGTCTAATATAAAATCTAGGTTTATGAATGGGGCTATTTTTAGGGTTAGTGTTAAGTCTAGATCTAGTGTTAGGGTTAGGTTTAGGTTCAGGGTGATGAATAGAGATAGGGTTAGTGTTAGGGTCAGACACAGGACCAATGTTACCTTTAAGGTTAGGCATAGGACTCGAATTAAGGCTAGGGTTAAGGCTAGGTGCAGGGTTAGGGTTTGTGTTAGGGTTATGGTAGGAATTAGTGATAGGGCTAATGTCAGGTGTAGGATTAGGGTTAGTGCTATGGCTCACTTTTGTTTTAGACCCATGTTTAAGGTTAGGGCTAGCTTTAGGATTAACAACAGTGTTAGGGCTAGTGGTAGGATGAGGTTTAGGCTTAGATATTTTTGTTATTTAGGAATAAGGCTAAGGTTAAGGCTAGTGTTAGGGTTACGGTAATGGATAGGGTTAGAACTAGAAATAGGGCGAGGGCGTGAGGTAGATTTAGTCTTTGTGCTAGGGTTAGGGGTTGGTTTAGGGTTAGGGCTAAATGAGGGCTAGGATTAGTGCTAGGGTTAGTGTTAGTATTAGGCCTAGTATTAGGGCTAGAGTTAGGGTTAGTTTTAGAGTAAGTGTTAGGTTTAGAGTTAGGGAAAAATTGAGTTTTAAGTAGGTTTAGGGCTAGGGCAAGTTTATTTAGGGTTAGGGCTAGGGTTAAGGTACAGTTAGGGATTAAGGATAGGTTTAGGGATAGGATGAGTGTTTGTGTTAGGGCTAGGGCTATGATTAGGGCTAGGGGTAATGTCAGGTCTAACATTATGATTAAGGATAGTTTTAGGGTTAGTTTATGGCTAGGTCTAATGCAAGGTTTAGGTTTAGGGTAAAGGTCAGGTTTACGGCTCAGTGTATTTTTCGTGTCAGGGTCAGGTTTAGGGATTGGTTTAGGTTAAGGTCTAGGGTTAAGACTCAAATTAGCATTAGGTTTTGTGTAATGGATTGGGTTAGATTTAGGTTTCAGGTTAGGTTTAGGGTTTTAAAAAGCATTAGGGATAGCTATAGGGTTAGGTTTAGTCCTATTGTTAGCATTTAGGTTAGGCTTACGTTTAGTGTAATGGATAGAATTACAGCTAGGGTTGGGCCTAGGTTTATGGTTAGGATTAGGTCTAGAGTTAGAGTTAGGGTTAGGGTTAGGCCTAGGCCTAGAGTTAGGGTTAGTGTTAGGGATTGAGCTAGGTTTAGTGCTAGGGCAGATTTAGAGTTAGAGCAGGTCTAAGGTAAAAGTTAAGTTTAGGGCTACGATTAGCATTAGGTTTAGGGTTAGGGTTATAGTAATAGATAGAGTTAGAGCTAGGGTTTGGGCAATGGTTACAGTTAAAATTAGGGTTAAAGTTATAGTTATGGAAGGGGCTATGTTAATGTTTAGCATTAGGATTAGGGCTAGGTTGAGAGGTTAGAGTTACTTTATTCAAATTTCTTTGATACAATTCAGGATTCATCTTTAACTGACCTTACTCTGTTCCCCAGGTTTAAGCCTTTTGGTTCACACATTTGGTGTCAGGAACAGTTAATATTTTCATTTTACTTCATTTTGACCTATACAAGTAAATGGAAATAGACTTGGAAATCAAACAGGTTTTATGCTAGCTGCTTGAAACTGCACACACATCCTCAATTCTTTGTGGGCACATGTGGTAAGTTCCTTGTGAGTGTAGACATAAGCTGAAGCATGCAAAAACAACTTTATCTGAGAGCCCTTTAGGAGAAAGCAGGGAAATATGCATGCACTGAAATTCCTCCAATAATTATTTGTTGAGATGTTTTTGATACTGCATAGGATTCATTATTTAGCTTGCCCCACAAATCTCATTTAGTGTGGGAATTCTAGGATCAATGGTTCTCTAATCAGGTTAAGGTTAGTGTTAGGTTTAGGTTTAGGGTTAGGGTTAGATGTAGTGTTAGGGTGAGAGTTAGTTTTGTACTAATTACTTTGTTACTTGTAAGGAGTCATCTTTTACTTAGCCTTAATATGCTCCCCAGGTTTGGGCCTTCTTGTTTTCATGGTCCACTATCAGGAATACTTTGTATTTTAAGGTTTCACTTAATATTGACCTATATAGGTAAATGAAAATGGAGGTTGAAATCAAACTGGGTTGATGCTAGCTGCTTAAAACGTCAGACACTGAGTCAGTTCTCTGTGGGGACTCTCTGGTTTGTTCCTTGTGAAAGTAGCCCTAAAATGCGGATGGCAAAAACAACTTTATCTGAGAGCCCTTTAGCAGAAAACAGAGATAAATGCATAAACTGAAATACCACCTCAATTATCTGGTCATATTTCTTTGATACTGCATAGGATTCATTGGATAGCTTAGCCCTCTAGGCTTCCCAAGTTTGGGACTTCTAGGATAAACAGTTTTTAAAGAGGTTAGGGTTTGTTTTAAGATTAGTGTTAGGGCTAGTGTTAGAGCTAGTATTAGGGTTAGAGTTAGTTCTGTTCAAATTTCTTTGATACTGGGCAGGATTCATTTTTCTCCTATTCTTACTATACTTCAACTGTTTGGTCCTCCTAGGTTCAATGGTTCACTGTAAGGAACACTTTGTATTTTAAAGTTTCAGTTCATTTTGTCCTATAGAGATAAATGGAAATGGAGCTGGAAATCAAACAACATTGATGCCAGCTGCTTGAAACTTCACACTCCATTAATTCTCTGTGGAAAATCTGTGGTTTGTTTTTGTGGAAGTAGGCCTAAGCTGAAACATGTAAGAACAACTTTATCCAAGAGTCTTTAGGAGATAACAGTGAAATATGCATGTACTAATATACTCCATCAACTCTTTGGTCAGATTTCTTTGATACTGCACAGCAATCATCCCTTAGCTTGCCCCACTAGGCTCCCAAGGTTTGGAACTTTTTTGGTCAATGATTCCATTAAAAAGTTAGCGTTAGGAGAACCGTAAGCATTAGAGTTAGTGTTAGGGTTAGTTTTAATCAAAATTCATTGATACTTGGCAGGATTTATCTTTTAGCTAGATTTACTCTGTTCCCTAGGTTTAGGCCTTCTCCATTCACAGGTTTGCTGCCAGTAACATTTTGTATTTTTAGATTTCACTTCATTTTGACCTATACGGGAAAGTTAATCGAGCTGAAAATCAAACAGGTTTTGTGCTGCTTGAAACTTCATACTCCCCATCAGTTCTCTGTAGGGACTCTTGTATGTTCCTTGTGAAATTAGGCCTAAACTTAAACATGGAAAAACAACTATATCCGAGGGCCCTTTAGGAGAAACAGGGAAATATGCATATACTGAAAAACGTACCAAAATTATTTGGTCATCGTTTGATGCTCATAGGATTCATCACTTAGCTTGACCCACAAGGCTCCCAAGGGTGGGACTACTAGGATCAATGATTCTCTAATCAGGTTAGGGTTAGGGCTAGTTTTAGGAGTAGGGCTAGGGCTAGAGTTCAAGGTAATGTTAGGGTGAGAGTTAGTTTTGTTCAAATTTCTTTGATACTGGGAAGGATTCATCTTTTATCTAGCCTTAGTATGCTCCCAAGTTTGGGCCTTCTCAAATCATTGGTTCATTTTCATGAACACTTTGTATTTAAAGGTTTCACTTCATTTTGACTTATATGGGTAAATGAAAATGGAGGTGGAAATCAAACAGACATCCCTTTGCCTAAACCTAGCCCTAAACCTAACCCTAATGCTGACTCTAAGACTAACTCTAACTCTCGGCCTAGCCCTATTCCTGGATATAACCCTATGCCTGAACATAACTTAAACACTACCCCCAACCTTAGCCCTAACCCTAGCCATAGCCCTAACCTTAGAATTAACCATAACTCTAAATCTATCCCTATGCCTAAACCCAAACTATCACTAGCAATAACACTAACCCTAATTGTAGAACTACACTTTTCTTTAGTCTTAGCCATAAAATGAAACTGAGCCTTAACACTAACCCTAAACCATAACCTAAACCAAATCCTAACCCTACATCTAGCCCTAAGCCTACTTCTAATTTGAGTCATATCCCTAAACCTAATACAATCCCTGATCCTGACTCTGACCCTAACACTAAACCTAGATCAAAATATCACCATAAACTTAAACCTAATCCTAAAACTAGACTTAGCCCTAATAGTAACTGTAAAACTAGCCCTTATTGTAACCCTAGTTCTTACATTATCTGAATCCCTAACACTAGCACTAACATAACCCCAAACCTAACCCTAATCTGAGACGCATTCGTAGTTTTAACCTTAACTCAACCCCTAAATCTAGCCCTAACCCTTACACTAAACCTAACCCTAACTTTAATGCTTGCACTAACTTTAAACCTAACCCTAAACCTAGTCCTAAACCTAACTATAACCCTAGCCCTAACACTAGCTCTAACCCTATCCATTACACTAATCCTAGCCCTAATGCTAATGCCCAGCCTAACTCTAGCACTATCCCTAACTCTAATGTATCCATTACCATAAACATAATCTGAACCATAAACCTAACAATATCCATTACCGCAACTATAACCTTAATCCTAATGCTAATTTTAGCCCTAACCCTCAAACTTAACCTAAACCAAACGCTAACTCCAACCCTGACCCTAAAAATACCCCTAACTCTAAAGCTGACCCTAACCCTCATCCTAACCTTTACACAATACCTAGCCATAAAACTATTCCTAAAAATATCCCTAACCATAACCATAGACCTGATATTAAACCTAGTCCTAATGCTAGCCCTAACCCTAACACAACCCATAGCCCTAATCCTAAGCTTAACACTAGCTTTAATCCTAACCCTAAACTTAACCCTAGCCCTAACCCTAATTTCAACCCTTGCCTTAGCCCTAAACGTAGCTGTAACATCATACCTTACCCTACCCTAACCCTAAACCTAATTCTAGACCTAAACCTAGGCTTAACCCTAACACTAACCCTAGCCTAATCCTAGCCCTAATTTTTCCCTAACCTTAACTTTAACCCTAACTCTAGCCCTAAGACTAACTTTAACTATCACCCTTTTTCTATCAATACTTCTAAACTTGATCCTTACCCTAAACCTAACCCTTACATTAGACCTAGCAATAAACCTAACCCTAAATCTGTACTTAACCATAACCCTAGACCTTACACTAGCAATAGCCAAAATTCTTGTCATAAACCTCAAACAAAACCTAGCCCTCAACCTAGCCCTTAACCTAGCCTTATTAATAACCAAAACCATAATCCTAGCCCTAACCATAATTCCATTTTCTACCTAGCTCTAAACCTAGATATAACTCATCCCTTCCCCGAAACCTAACCCTATCAAAAGACTAAACCTAAGCCTAACACTAGGCCTAACCCTAACAGAGACCCTAGACGTAATCCTAGCCCTAGTTTAGCCCAAAACCTAACCTAACCCTACCCTTAAGACTAACTCTTACCCTAGCACTAATGCTAGTTCTAACCCTATCCCTTATTATAATCCTAACACTTGACCTAACCTTAGCCTTAACCTTAGCCGTAGCCCTAATCCTACATCTAACCCTAACTCTGAATCTAACCCTAAGCCTATGCCTAAACCTGTCACTAACACAAGCTGTAACACTAACACTTATCCTAAAACTAGCCCTAACTGAGCCCTAGGCCTACAATAAAAAAGAGCCATAGCCCTAACCCCAACCCTTAACCTAAACCAAAACCTAACTCTACACCTAGTCCTAAACCTATCTCTAATAGGAGTCTTATTCCTCACTATAAAAGTAACCCTGACCCTGATTCTGACTCTAACACTAACCCTAGCTCTAAAGATCACCTAAAACCTAAACCTAAACCTAACACTAGACCTAGCCTTTACCCTAACCCTAAAACTAGCCCTAATAATAACCCTAGTTCTTACATTAGCTGTAGCCCTAACTCTAGCTTTAATCTAACCCAAAACCTAGCCCTAATCAGAAACCTAACACTGGCTTTAACCATAACTATATCCCTATCATTAGCCCTAGCCCTTACCGAAAACCTAACCCTAACACCAAAATTTTCCCTAACCCTAAAACTTACCTGCCGCAGTCTGGCTGGACACAAATGCCGCAGTCTGGCTGGGCACACAATCACGAGCCACCACACAGCTTGTAGATTCAAACAGCAACTCTTTATTCCCGAACTCACACCAGCCGTCTACAATCATGTTCTGGGGAAATCCACGTTCTCTGCCCAAATCCACCTCCACTGGGCTTCTGTCTCCCAAAAAATACTGTCTGAATCCCATGAGAACTCAAGGGGAACTCAGGCAGCAGGATACGCCCTATTCCCAGCAGGAATAATCTTAAACCTGGAATGCCCTAAACCCAATTATCCTAAACTGGGAACACCCTAAACTCGGATCCGCCTTGGTCCTTGAGCAAGGTCACCTACATGCAATGTCACTGCAAAATGTCCTATTTCCATGAGTCCTTCCACTAAGCAACATGGGGTACGCTGGCAAGAAAATTGTCATACCTACTTGGCTAATGGCTCCCAGCATCTCCCCCCTTCTGATTAATTAAACAACAAGCAATGTGGCTTAAGGACCGTGCCTGGTAGGTTGTCCAATTCAACATATGGTTCTTACCCATCATGGGAAAAACTGACCTTTAGGCGTCAGCCTCCTGTCTTAGGTTGATACCACTGCAATTGGATCATACCCGTCACTGACTACCGGTCCAGCATACAGCCATACTTGTGGATAGGTCTATGCACCAGTGGGGGGGTGAGGTTCTTTGCCTCACCTCTGTTGGCCCCCGAATTTGGCCTTGGTGCCAGTGGGGGAGTGAGGTTAATGTGGCTTAAGGACCGTGCCTGGTAGGTTGTCCAATTCAACATATGGTTCTTACCCGTCATCGGAAAACTGACCTTTAGGCGTCAGCCTCCTGTCTTAGGTTGATACCACTGCAATTGGATCATACCCGTCACTGACTACCGGTCCAGCATATAGCCATTGGCCCCCAAATTTTAGACCATCACTAGCAGAAGGGAGGAGGATACAGAAATGCCACGACACCAAGCCAATTGATGGCTCCTTGGGAAAAATTGCATCACTGGTGACACCATCAGCAAAGATATGCCAGCACTACCACAATTAACATGGGGTGTGCTGGCAAGGAAATAAAAATTGCATCACTGGTGACACCATCAGCAAAGATATGCCAGCATTACCACAATTCGCTGCACCAAATGATAGTTACATAGTCTAGGCAAGTTCTGCAAGCAGTTCAAAGCGGAGGAATCTATCAATATGTCCGTTTCCTCCCAAAATCCGTTTCCTCCCAAAGTAAGTTGACTCCTTGATTGAGCATTACTTGTTGAGTTATATTCATTGATGCATCAGTTTATACAGTTTACTGTGATAGCTATCATAGAAGCTGTAGTTTGGTTTTATCTTTGTCTTCACCGGCACTGGGATGAAGATAGGAATTCTGGCAATGATGCTAAAGAGACATTATCCTGAAAAGAATTATTAAACATAATGAAAAGGAAAGGTGAAAGTAAACAAACAGATCTGTTAACCTACTTTAAAAACAATCCTTAACAGCTGTTTACCTAATTTAAATTAAACCATTTGAATCACGTGAATAAAAAAAATAATAATAATTCGGATCCATTTTTTCATGAGTGCTCCTCATATAAGAAATATGGACATACGCACATACAGACATACAACACAAAACACAAGAGTGTACACAAACGTACAACACGTAAGAAAATAGTAAAGGCCTTGTGGCTTTACCTGGGTGAAATCTCCATTGTAATGTTTAAAAACTCCACAGTCAAAAAATAAAACTGATCAGAAAAACATTAACCTAGGTTTGTATAATAAAATAGCTATTGAAAAAAGCATCCTGGTTAATCACTGTCTCAGATGTAAGAATAGCCAAACTGGAGTTCTGGATATCAGCTGTTATGGATTTGAGTCAAATGATCTTCTTTTCAATCTGTAGAAATTGTTTTAGTTAATCTCTCTGGAATCCAAATCGGCTGCTGTTCTCCCTGTGGAAAAACACAAACAGACCCCAGACTCCAGACAATCACTGGGTCAGGACCTTTCCATTGTCCTGTTAGAATATCTTTCCAAAGTACTTTAGGCTTATGTACATTTTTTGGATACATGTGTCTTTCTGCAGCTCTAAGCCCTGATGAATCCAAATTTAAAAAGTTTAGAGTAAAAAGCGTTATTTTAAGTTTATCTTTGGGGGATATATACCCCTTTTCAATTCCCTCTTTTTGCTTTAATAAGTATGTTTTAATAGTTTGATGAGCTCTTTCAACTATGACTTGTCCCTGTGGATTGTGTGAGATTCCTATTATATGAGTAATACCAAATGATGAGCAAAATTGTTTAAAAGAGGTAGAGGTATAGCCAGGACCATTATCGGTTTTTAACTGTTTAGGAACGCCCACAGTGGCAAAATTTTGTAAGCAATGAGCTATAACATCTTTAGTTTTTTCTCCGGCATGAAGGGAGCCCATCAAATATCCAGAAGAAGTATCAACTGTAACGTGTAAATATTTTAATTTTCCAAATTTTGGCAAGTGTGTGAAGTCCATCTGCCAAATATGGTTAGGTATCAGTCCTCTAGGATTGACTCCAAGATTAACTTGTGGTAAAAATGTCACACAATTTTGACATTGTTTTATTATATGTCTGGCTTGTTCCTTAGTTATTTTAAAATGCTTTTGTAAAGTATTAGCATTAACATGAAACCTTTTATGAAAATTTGTAGCTTCTTCAAATGTAGAGAAAATATGTATGTCATGTGTAGTTATATCTGCTAAATCATTGCCCAAACTAAGGGCTCCAGGAATCCTGTATGTGCCCTAATATGTCCTATAAAGAATGGATCTTTTCTGTCCCAGATTAGACTTTGTATAGTGGAAAGCAAAGAGAAAACAGTAGAAGAAGGGGAAATCCTACCAGCATCTTCAAGAGATACTATAGCATTAACTACATACTGACTATCAGAAAATAAATTAAATACAGAATCTTTAAACATCAAAAAAGCTTGTAAAACTGCATTAAGCTCTACCTTTTGAGCTGATTGTTTGGGTACTAAAAATGTAAAAGTTCGATCTGGGGTAACTACTGCTGCTGTATCATTATTAGACCCATCAGTGAATATATTTGGAGCATTCATGATAGGTGTTTTTCTTGTCAATTTAGGACTAGGGTTAAGTCAAGGGTGAGTTAGTATTTGGGTTAGATTAAAGATCATTGTTAGGTAGAGAACTAGAGTTATGGCTATATTTAGGATTAGAGTTCAGTCTAGGGATAGTGTTAGTGTTAAATTTAGGTATAGGTTTACCGGTAGGACTAGTGTTATGTTTTGGTTTAGTGGTAGGTTCAGGTTTAAAGCTAGGGTTAGTGTAAGGGTCAGAATAAGGGTCATGGTTAGGGTTAGGGTTCGGGTTAAGTTTCAAGCTAGAATGAGGGCTAGGTTTAGTACTAGTAATAGAGTTAGAGTTTGGGGTAGACTAAGGATTAGGGTAAGAACTAGGGTAGCAATAGTTTGAGGGTTTGACATTGTTTAAGGGATAGGGTTATATCTATGGATAGGACCAGCGATAGGGTTAGGTTTAGGGCTAGGGTTAGGGTTAGGGTTAGGATTAACGCTAAGTTTGGGGCTAGGATTAGGGCTAAGGTTTGTCTTTGGGTCAGGGCTAGCATTAGGGCTAGGGCTAATATTAGGTCTAGGGTTACCCTAACTATAGCCCTAATCCTAACCATATCCCTTGCCCTAACCCTAGCTCTAACTACATAAATTATTATAATGATAACATTAATGCTAATGCTTACCCTCAGCCTAAGCCTAAACTTATTGCAAAACCTAAGCATATCCATTACCCCAAACCTAACCTGAACACTAAACCTCAGCCCTATCCATTACCCTATACCTAATGCTAACCTTAATGTTATTTCAAGCCCTAAACCTAAACCTTAACCTAACCCAAACCCAAAACCTGACCCTGACCCTAATAATACCCCTCGCTCTAAACCTGACCCTTTCCCTAAACATAACACTTAACCTAGACCTAGCCATAAACCTAACCTTAAAACTATCCCTAATTGTTACCCTAGACCTGATATTAGCCCTAGCCCTAATTCTTTCCCTAAACCTAACACAAAACCTAGACCTAATCCTAGCCTAAAACCTAGCCTTAATCTTAACCCAAACCATAAATCAAGCCCTAACCCTAATGCTAATCATAAAACTAGCCCTAACCCTAACCCTAGCACTAAAATAAAACCAAGCAAGAGGCCAAAACCTAAACCTTAACTTAAACCAAATTCTAACACTACACCTAGACCAAAACCTTGCCTTAATTTGAGTCCTTATTCTAACCCTAAATATAACCCTGACTCTGACTCATATCCTAAAACTCACCCTATCACTACACAACCCTAAATTTAAACCAAACCCTTAAAATAAATGTATCCCTAATTTGAATCATAAACTTAACCCTTAAATTAACCTTGAACATGACTCATATCCTAACACTAACCATAGCTATAAATATCATCCTAACACAAATGCTAGAACTACCCCTACCCCTAACCTTAAAACTAACAATAATTTTAACCCTAGTTCTTACATTAGCCATTACCCTAAACTTAGCTTAACACAGAACTAGCCCTAATCCAAGACCTAAACCTAGCTAAACCCTAACCCTAACCCAAAACCTAACCCTTACAATAGCCCAAAGCCTAACCCTTATCCTAAACATAGACCTAAATATATCCCTAACTCTAACCCTAACCTTAGCCCTAAACCTATAATTAACCCTATCCCTAAACCTAGCTCTAAACCTACACATTACCCTAACTCTAACAGTAAACCTATGGATAATCCTAGCCCAAACTCTAATGCTAACCCCAACCCTAATTGGAAAACTACCCCTAGACATAACCCTAAATGTAACACTTGCCATAGCCATAATCCTAGCTCAAACCCTAACCCTTAACATGATCCTAAACATAATCATAGCCCTAACCCTAACCCTAAACCTAAATCTAACCCTAACTCTAACACTATATGTATCTGCATTCATTAACCTAAACCTAAACTTAATGATAACCATAACCCAAACCCTAACCCTACCATAATCCTATCCCTAGACCTAACTCTAAACTTAACCCTCACGCTAGCCCTAACCCTAGCTCAATACCTAACACTTATGCTAAACATAACCATAACCCTAACTCAAGACCTATTCCTAACCATAAACCTAGCTCTAAACTTAGCTCTAACCCTATCTATTGCCCTAAACATAATTCTTACCCAAATGTTAACCCTAGGCCTAACCCTAACCCTATCACTAAAACAAAACCTATGAATTACCCTAAACCTAACCTGAACCCTAAACAAAACCCTATCATTACCCTAACCCTAACCCTAATGCTAATTTGAGCCCTAAACATAAATCCTAACCTATACAAAACCCTAACCCTGACCCTAACCCTAATAATTCCCCAAGCTCTAAACTGGACATTACTGTAAACCTAACGCTTACACTAGATGTAGCCATAAACCTAACCCTAAAACTTTCATTAATCATAACCCTAGACCTGATGTTAGCCCTAGCCCTAACTTTAGTTCTAACACTAAACAAACACTAGCCCTAACCCTAGACCTAAACCTAGACTTAATCATAACCCTAACACTAACACTACACCTAACCCTAACCATTACCCACACTCTAACTCTAAACCTAGCCACATGGCCATCCCTCATCCTAAACTTAACTTTAACCCTAACCCTAAGGATAGGCCTAAGCTGAACACTAAGCCTAGTCCTAATTCTAGACCTAATTTAACCCTATCCCTATCTCTAACCCTAACCCTAGTCCTAAGATTAACTCTAACTCTCTAATTTAACCCTATACATAACCCTAATACTAACCCTGTCCCTGGATCTAACCCTATTCTTTACCATAACCCTGAACTAGCCCTAAACCTAAGGGTAAATTTTGCCTTATCCTTAGTCCTAGCCCTAAACCTAGATCTAATCCTAACTCTAAATGTAACACTAACACAAAGCATAAGCCTAATGCTAACATTAGCCTTAACCTTAATGCTAATCATAAAAGTAGCCCTAACCCTAATCCTAGGAATAAAACAAAACTGAGTAGTAGTAACCCTAAACCTTAACTTAAAAAAAAAAAAAAACAACCTAATACTACAACTAGACATAACCCTAGCCCTATTTAGAGTCTCAACAATAACCTTAATCTAACCCTGACCATGACTCATATCCTAACACTCACCCAGGCTTTAAACACTACTCTAATCTTAAACCAAACCCTAACAGTAACCCTAGCCCTTATTTGAGTCCTAACCCTAACTCTAAAACTAACTCTGACCCTGACTCTTATCCTAATACTAATGCTAGCTTTAAATTCAACATAACCTTAAAACTAACCCTAACATCAGAGTTCTAACCCCTAACACTAACCCTAAATAGAACCCTAATTTTAACCCTGGTTCTTACATTAGCCATTGCCCTAATCTTAGCAATAACCCTAACAGAAAAACTAGCCCTAACTGAGCACTAAATCTAGCTTTAACTCTAACCAAAACACTACCCTTAACACTAGCTCTAACCCTATCTCTAACTGTAAGCAAAATGCTAACCCTAATGATAACCCTAGAACTATCCCTAATCCTATGGCTAACAAAAACCCAAACTCAATTGATAGTCTTAAATCTAGCCCTCATTCTTGCTCTAACCCTTTCCCAAACCCTAACCCTAACCCTGACCCTTATTCTGACCATAACAGTAATTCGAGTTATAAACCTGACCCTAATCCTAGACCAAACCCTAACAGTAGCCCTACCAATACTTACACCTAAACCTAACACTATCATGAGTCCTAGACCTAAACATAATCCTAAATCTAGCCTTAACTCTAGCCCTAGAACTAAAGAAACCCTAGCCCTAGCCCTAACAATAACCCTTAGCCTAACGCAAAGACTAAACCTAATCCTAGACATAAACCTAATCCTAATTCTGGATTTAACATAACTGTAACTCTAACCTGAACACTGAACATGCCTTTAACATTAAACCTATCTCTAAACCTGACCATAACTGAAACATAAACCTAACACTAGAACTAGCTATAACCCTAACCCTACACCTAGCCCTAATTGTAACCCTGGCTCTTACATTACCCATAACCCTAACCTCACACCTTAACCTAACACAAACTTAGAGTGAATCCTGGGCCTAAACCTTGCTCTATTTGTAACCCTAACCCTAAACGTAGCCTTAACACTAATCCTAACCCTAGCCTTAGTCCTAATCCTAGCTCAAAGCCTAATCCTTACCCTACATATAAACTTAGAGCCATCCCAAACTCTGAACCTAAAACTAACCGTAATTCTAACATTAACCCTAGCCCTAAGTGTAGCTCAAAACCTACCCATTACTCTAAACTGAATTCTAACCCCATTAATAGTCTTAACCATAGCCCTCACTATACCTCTCACCCTATCGCAAACCCTAATTTTAGCCCTGAACCTTATTCTGACCCTAACGCTAACTTTAGGTCTAAACCTGAACCTAACCCTAGACCAAACCATAACTCTAACTCTAGACATAAAAATAATTCTAAATCTAGCCTTAACTCTAGCCCTAGACATAAACAAAAACCTAGCCCTAACAAAAATCTTTAATCTAACCCAAACACTAACACTACCCCTAGATCTAAACCTAGTCCTACTTCTGGCTTGAATCCTAACTCTAACTCTAACCCGAACACTGACCCTGCCTTTATAATAAACATATCTCTAATTCTGACCCTACTGGAAAATCAAAACTTAACACTATACTTAGACATAACCCTAACCCTAAAACTAGCCCAAAATATAACTCTACCTCTTACATTACCCATAGCCCTAACCCTAGGCCTAAACCTAACACAAAACCTAGAGCTAATCCTAGGCCTAAACCAAGCCTTAAGCATAACCCTAACCCTAGCCCTAGCCCTAACCCTAACCTAACCCTCACCTTAGTCCTAATCCTAGCTCAAAGCCTAACCCTTACCCTAAACATAAACCTACATCTATCCCTAAAAAATAACCCTAAAACTAGTCCTAATCCTATCCATAGCCCTAGCCCTAAACATAGATCTAAATATACCCATTACCTTAAACCTAACCCAAACCCTATTGATAAAACTAGGCCTAATCTTAACACTATAACTATCCAGAAAACTAACCCTAGACCTAACCCTCAACCTCACACTCACCATAGACTTAACCCTAGCTCAAACCTTAACCATTATCTTAAACCTAAACATAACCATAGCTCTAACCTTAAGCCTAAACCTCTATGTAACCCTAACCATAATCCTAAACCTACATCTAAACCTATCCATTACCCTAACCTTAACCCTACCCCTAATGATGACCTAGACCTAATCCTTAACCTAACCCTAACTGTACTGTAATCTTATCCCTAGACCTAACCCTAAACCTAACCCTCACCCTAGGAATTGCCCTAGCTCAAAACCTAACCCTTATGCTAAACATAACCAAAACCCAAACCCTAGTTCTAACCCTAACTGTAATCGAAACTCAAGACCTATTTCTATCCATGAACCTAGCCTTAAACTTAGCCCTAAACTACCCATTATACTAACCCTAACTCTTACCCTAATGCGAACCCTAGACCTAACACTAACCCTAAGAATTAGCTAAACCTATCCTGAAACTTAAATAAAACCCTATCATTACCTTAACCCACACTCAGATGCTAACTCGAGCCCTAACCCTAAACCCTAACTTCAACCAAACTCTAACTCTTGACCCTGAACCTAATAAATCCCCTACCTCTAAAGCTGAACCCTATCCTAAACCTAACACTTAAACTAGACCTAGTCATAACCCTAATCCTCAAATTATCCCCAACCATAAGCCTAGACCTGACATTAGCCCTAGTCCTAATGCTAAATCACAGCCCTTATTTTAGCAATAAACATTCCTTTAATCCTAACCCTAATCCTAACACTAGCCCTAACCATAACAATAACCATAGCCCTAATCTTAGCCTTAATTTAGCACTATTCCTAACCCTAGCCCTAACCCTAGCCATAAGATTAGATTCTAACTCTCACATTAGCCGCATCCCTATTTCGAAACCAATCCTTTACCAGAACACTAATCCTAGCCCTAACCCTAGCCCTATCCTTAGCCCTAGCCCTAACCTAGATCTAACTTTAACTCTAAATCTAACCCTAACCCTAAACTTAAACCTAACCCTAACACTAACTGTAAATCTAACTTTAACCCTAAAGCTAAACCTAAACCTCACACTACCCTAAACTTAATGCTAATCCTATAACTAGCCCTGACCCTAGCCATAGCCCTAAAATGAAACTGAACCATAGCCCTAACCCTAACCCTTAAGCTAAACCAAACCCTAACTGTAAACGTAGCCCTAATTTGAGATTTAATCTGAACCCTAAAACTAACCCTGACCCTGACTCTGACCATAACTCTAACCCTAGCTCTAAACATAACCCTAACCCTAAACCTAAACCTAACACTAGACATAGCCCAAATCCTAACACTAAATTTATCCCTAAATATAACCCTGGTACTTACATTAGCCATAACCATAACCCTGGCACTACCTTAAGACAAAACCTAGCCCTAATCCGTGCTGTAACCCCAGTTTTAACCCTAATCCTAACCCTAAACCTAGCCCTAAACATAAACATAACCTTACCCCTAACCCTAGCTCTAACCCTATCCATTATTATAACCATAACCCTAACCCTAATGCTAACTCTAGTTCTAAATCTAACCCTATTCTTAATCCTAACATATCCATTACCCTAAACCAAACCTACACCCTAAACCTCACCTTATCATTAACCTAACATAAACCCTTATTCTAATTTGAGCCCTAATTTTAAACCTTAACCTATCCCAAACACTAAACCAGACCCTGACTAAAAATATTCCTAGTTCTAAACCTGATCCTAACCATAAAACTGTTAGCCTTAGCTCTATTCCTAGCCTTAACCCTAAAATAAACCCTAGCCCTCATCCTAGCCCTAAACCTAGCCCTAAACACAACCCTAACCTTAACCATAGCCCTAACCCTAATTCTAACACTCACACTACCAATAAACCTAAGTATAACAATATCCCTTACCCTAAACATAATCCTAACCCTAGCCCTAACGCTAGCCCTAAGCTGAACACTAACCCTAGCCCTAATCCTAGCCCTAATTTAACTCTATCCCTAATTCTAATGCTAACCATAGCCCTAAGACTAACTATAACTCTCACACTAGTTCTATCCATAGTTCTAACTCTGTCCCTTACATTAAACCTAACCCTAGCCCTAAACATAGCCATTACCCTAGCCATAAATCTTGCCTAATCCTTATTCCTAGTCCTAACTTTAGAATTAACTGTAAGTCTAACTCTAACAATAAACTTAAGGCTAACATTAACACTAGCCTTGACCCTAACACTAATCATAATACTAGCCCTAACCCTGTCACTAGCAGTAAAACAAAACCAACCAATATCCCTAACACTAAACCTCAACTTAAACCAAACCCTAGCACTACACCTAGACTTAAACATAGCCCTAATTTGAGTCCTAACCTTAACTTTAATACTAACACTGACTCTGACTCATATCCTAACACTCACCCTAGCTCTAAACATACCCTAAACTTAAACCGAACCCTTACAGTAACCCTAGACTTATTTTGAGTCCTAACCCTAACCCTAAAACTAAACCCTGACCCTGACTATTCACCTAACACTAAGACTAGCTCTAAATATCACCCTAACCTTAAAAATAATTCTAACAATAGAGGTTTACAATCTAACCATAATCCAAAAATTAACCCTAATTGTAACCCTAGTTCTTACATTAGCCATTGATCTAAACTTAGCATTAACCCTAACACAAAAATTAGCCCTAATCTGAGCCCTTAACCCAGCTTTAACCCCAACCCTAGCCCTAACAGTAGCTCTAACCCTATCCCTTACAATAAGCCAAACCCTAAACCTAAACCTAAGCCTAGTTCTTAACCTAACCCAAACCCTTACCATACTAGTCCTAACCTTAGTCCTCATTCTAGCTCTAACAATAACCCAAACCCTAATCCTAACCCTGACCCTTATTCTGACCCTAAAAATAATTGTAGGTATAAACCTGAACCTAACCCTAAACCCAACCATAACACTAGCTCTTTTGGTAGACTTATACCTAAACCTAACCCTGACACTAGCCCTAGACCTAAACCTAATCCTAAATCGAGCCATAACTCGAACCATAGACCTAAAGAAAAATCTAGACCTAGCTCTAACAATTACCCATAGCCTAAACCAAACACTAACCCTTCCCCTAGACCTAAAACTAGTTCTAATTCTGTCTTTAACCCAAACCATAACCCTAACGTGAACACTGACAGTGACACTGACACTAACACTAACCTTAGCTCTAAATATCACCCTAACCTTAAACGTAACCCTAAAACTGTACCTAGCCCTAACATTAACCCTAAAACTAGCCTGAATCATAACAAGTTCTTACATTAGCTGTAGCCCTAACCTATTGCAAAACCTAGCCCTAATCCAAGCCTTACATTAGCTTTAACCCTAAAGCTAATCCTAATCCTAACCATAGCCCTAACCCTAAGCCTAACCCTACACCTAATCCTTTGCATAACCTTAGCCATAACCCTAGCTCTAACTTACCCATTACTCTAATGTTAACCCTAACACTTATGCTAACCCTAGGCAAAACCCTAAACCTATCCCTAATCCTAAGCCTATCAATTACCCTACACTTAACCTGAACCGTAAACATAAAACTATCATTATCCTGTCTTTAAAAATAATGCTAATTCAAGCCCTAATTCAAGACCTATTCTAACAATAACCCTAGCCCTAACCTTAGCTCCAACCCTATCCATTATCCTAACCATAACCCTTACCCTAATGCTAACTCTAGACCTAACCCTAACCCTATCACTAACCCTAACCCTATAAATTACCCTAAATCAAAACTGAACCCTAAACAAATCCTATCATTACCCTAACCCTGACCCTAAAGCTAATTAGAGCCCTTATCCTAAACCCTAACCTAAAACAAACTCTAAACCTGAACCTTACCCTAATAAGTCACCTAGTTCTAAACCGGACCCTTACCCTAAACCTAACCCTTACACTAGACCTACCCATAAAACATTCTAAATCTATCCCCAACCATAACCCAAGACTTGACATTAGCACTATCCATAATCCTAGACCTAACCCAAAAAAAAAAAAAAAAACAGCCCTTATCTTATGCCATAAATCTAGCCTTAACCTACCCTTCACCCTAATTTTAGGCCTAACCCTAACACTAAACCTAGCCCTAATTTTAGCCCTAATTTAGGCCTATCCCTAACCCTAGCCCTAACCCTAGCCCGAATACTAACTCTAAGTTTCACCCTTGCCCCATTCCTAGTTCTAAACTTATTGCTTAACTGGAATAATAATCCTAGCCCTAACCCTAGCCTTATCCTTAGCCTTAGCCCTAACCCAGATCTAACTCTAACTCTAAATCTAACTTTAAACCTAAGCCTAAAACTAAATCTAACACTAGCCCGAACCTTAATGCTAATCCTAAAACTAGCCTTAATCTTAGCCCTAGCCCTAAAATAAAACTGAGACATAGCCCTAACCATAACCCTTACACTAAATAAAACCCTAAGCCTTACCCTAAACTTAGCCCTAATATGAGATTTAAGCTGAACCCTAAAACTAACCCTGACCCTGAATCTGACCATAACACTAACCCTACCTCTAAACATCACCCTAAACCTAAACCTAAATCTAAATGTAACACTAGACCTAGCCCCAACCCTAAACCTAAATTTAGCCCTAAATGTAACCCTGGTACTTACATTAGCCATAACCTTAACCCTAGCACTAACTTAACACAAAACCTAGCCCTAATTCAAGCCCTAACTCAAGCTTTAATCCTAACACCAACCCTAGCCCTAGCCCTAATCATAACCATAACCCTAGAACTACACATAGCTATTGCCATAACTATAACCCTAACACTAATGCTAACCCTAGGCCCAAACCTAAACTTATCCCTAATCCTAACCCTATCCATTACCCTAAACCAAACCTAAACCCAAAACCTCACCCTGTCATTACACTAACCCTAAACTTAATGCTAATTCAAGCCCTAAATTTAAACCTTAACCTAACCCAAACCCTAAAACAGACCCTGACCCTAATAATACCCCTAGTTCTAAATCTCATGTAAACCTAAACATAACCCTTACACTACCTGTATCCATAAAACTAACCCTAAAACTATCTTTAACCATAACCCTAGATCTGATATTAGCCCTAACCTTAATCCCAGCCCTACTCTAAATAAAACCCTAGCCCTCATCCTAGCCCTAAAACTAGGCTTAAACATAATCCTAACCCTAACCATAGGCCTAACCCTACTTCTAACCCTCCCCCCTACATCTAAACCCAGCTCTAATGCCAATCTTTAACCTAAATGTAACCCTAACCATAAACCTAATGTTAGGCCTAAGCTGAACAATAACCCCAGCACTAATTATACTCCTAATTTAACCCTATACCTAAACCTAACCCTAGACCTGAGACTAACTTTAACTTTCACACTAGCCCTATTCCTAGTTCTAACACTATACCTTACTCTAATCTTAACCCTAGCCCTACCACTACTTCTAACCCTAGCCATAAACCTTGCCCTATCCTTATTCCTAGCCATAACCCTAGATCTATCCCTAACTAAATCTAACACTCAGCCTAAGCCTAAGCCTAATATTAACTCTAGCCCTAACCCTAACACTACTCGTAAAACTAGCCTTAACCCTGACCCTAGCAGTAAATCAAAACCGAGCAAGAGCCCTAACACTAAACCTTAACTTAAACCAAAGCCCAACACTAGACCAAGACCTAACCCTAGCCCTAATTCGAGTCCTAACCATAACCTTAATACTAACCCTGAGTCTGACTCATAACCTAACACTCACTCTAGCTCTAAACACCATCCTAACTTTAACCATAAACTTCCAGTAATCCTACATAATTTGAGTCCCAACCCTAACCTTAAAACAAACCCTGACCCTGACTATTAACCTAACACTAAAACTAGCTCTAAATATCACCCTAACCTTCAACCTAATCCTAACACTAGAGGTCTAACCCCGAACCATAACCCTAAAACTAACCCTAATTGTGACCCTAGTTCTTACATTAGCCATTACTCTAACCCTAGTACTAATCCTAACACAAAAACTAGCCCTAATCCGAGCTCTAAACCTAGCTTTAACCCTAACCCTAGCCCTAAACCTAGCTCTAAACCTATACCTTTCCCTAAGCAAAACCCTAACACTAATGTTAATCATAATTCTAACCCTAATCCTTAACCTAACCCAAACCCTAATCCTATTACTAGTCCTTACGGTAGCCCTCATTCTAGCTATAAACATAACCCAAAACTTAACCCTAACTCTGACCCTTATCCTGACCCTAATACTAATCGTAGGTCTAAACTTGAACCTAACCCTAAACCAAACTCTAACACTATCCCTACCGGTAAACTTATACCTAAACCTAACACTAGCCCTGGACCTAAACCTAATCCTAGATCTAGCCATAACTCTAGATCTAGACCTAAAGAAAAACCTAGACCCAGCACTAATAATAACCATTAGCCTAAAAGAAACACTGACTTTTCCCCTAGACCTAACCTCAGTCCTAATTCTGGCTTTAACCCTAACCATAATCCTAACCTGAACAATGACCCTGACCCTAACAACCCTAGCTCTAAACATCACCTTAACCCTGAAACTACCTAGCCCTAATATTAACCCTAAAACTAGCCCTAATCATAACAAGTTCTTAATTTAGTCATAGCCCTAACATATTGCAAAACCTAGCTCTAATCCAACCCCTACCCTATCTTTAACCCTAAAGCTAACCCTAACCCTAACCATAGCCCTAACCCTAAGCATAAGCCTAACCCTAGACCTAATCCTATGCATAACCCTATCCCTATCCCTAGCTCTAACCCTATCCATTACCCTAAGAATAACCCTAACCCCTATGATAACCCTAGGCCAAACCCTAAAACTATGTCTCTCCCTAAAGCTATCCATTACCCTATACCTAACTTGAACCCTAAATATAAAACTATCATTAACCTATCACTAAACCTAATGCTAATTCCAGCCCTAACCAAAAAACCTAACCTAACATAAACCCTAACACTGACCCTAATAATACCCCTAGTTCTAAACCTGACCCTAACCATAAACCTAACCCTTACAATATACCTAGATATAAAACTAACCCTAAAACTATCCCTAACTGTAACCCTAGACCTGACATTAGCCCTAGCTCTAATCCTAGTCCTAACCCTAACACAAACCTTAACCCACATGCTAGACATAATCTTCGCCTTAATCATAACCTAAACCAAACCCTAATTCTAACGCTCACTCTTGCCCTAATCTAGGTATAATCTCATTCTTTACCCTAAACCTAACCATATTCCAAACCCTAACACTAATCCTAGCCCTAACCCTAGGCCTAACTCTAACACTAAACCTTGCCCTGATCCCCGACTTAATTTAGCCCTATCCCTAACACTAAACATAACCCTAGCCTAAGACTAACTATAACTCTTCATTTAGCTCTATACGTACTTCTAAACTTTTCCCATGCCATCACGCTAAACCTAGACTAATCTTAGCCCTATCTCTAACCCTAGCCCTAAGAAAAAAGACATAGCCCTAATCCTAACCATTAACCTAAACCAAAACCTTACCTTACACTTATCCCTAACCTTATTTCTAACTCTATCCCTAATTCAAGTACTAACCCTAACCTGAAAACTCACCCTGACCCTGACTCTGACCCTAACACTAAACCTAGCTCTAAAAATCATAACAGTAAATCTAACCCTAAAACTAGTCCTAGCCTTAACCCTAACCTTATAACTAGCACAAATCATAACGTTACTTCATACATTATCCATAGTCTTAAACCTAGCCCTCACTTAACCCAAAACCTAGCCTTAATCAGAGTCCTAAACCTAACTTTAACCATTAACTTAAACCTAACACTAACCCAAACTAAAGCCCTAATCCTATATATAACCCTAGCCCTAACCTTAGATCTAACTCTATCCATTACACTAATAAAAACCCTAACACTTATGCTAAACTTAGGCCTAACCCTAACCCTATCCATTACACTAAACCATAACTAAACACTAAACCTAACCCTGTCGTACTCTAACCCTAAATCTAATGCTATTTTGAGCCCTAAACTTAAACCCTAACCTAACCCAAACCCTTACCTTGATTCTGACCCTAATAATAACCCTAGCTCTAAACCTGACCCTTACCCTAAACCTAAATCTTACACTGGACGAAGCCATAAACCTAACACTAAATATTTCCCTAATTGTAACCCTAAACCTGACATTAGCCCTAGACCTAATACTAGCCCTAAAAGTAATGCAAACACTAGCCCTCATCCTAGCCCTAAACCCTAGACTTAATCATAACCCTAACCATAACCCTGGCCCTAACCCTAATATTAACCCTCACCAAGCCCTCAATATAGGTATAACACATTCCTTTAAACTAAACATAACCCTAACTCTAACCCTAAACCTAGGCCTAAACCTAACACTAACCCTAGCCCTAATTTATCTGTATCCCTAACCATATCACTAAATCTAGCCATAAGACAAACTCTAACTCTCACACTAGCCCTATCACTAGTTCTATCCCCTAGTCCTAACTGTTGTCCTAACCCTTGCCCTATCCTTATCCCCAGCACTAACCTTAGATCAACACCTACCTCTAAATCTAAACCTAACCTGAAGCCTAAGCTTAACCCTAACACTAGCCCTAAGCCTATAACTAGCCCTAACCCTATGCCTAGCCTAAAACAAAACTGAGCCATAGCTCTAACACTAATCCTTAAACTAAACAAAACCCTAACCATACACCTACCCCAACCCTAGACCTAATTCGAGTTTTAAGCCGAACTCTAAAACTAACTCTGACACTGACTCTGACACTAACATTAACCCTACCTCTAAACATCACCCTAACCTTAAAACTAACCCTAACACTCAGCCTTAACCCTAAAATTAGCCCTAAATGTAACCATAGTAGTTACATTAGCCATAACCCTCAGTCTAGGACTAACTAAACCCGAAACTTAGACATAATCTGAGCCCTATCCCAAACTTTAAACCTAACCCAAGCCCTAAACATAACCCAAGCCCTAATCATAACCATAACCCTAGCCCTAAACCTGGTCTAACCCTATCCATTACCATAAACATAATCCTAACCCTAGGCCTGAACTGAATGCTATCTCTAAACCTATTTCTGTCCATAACCCTAAAAATAACCTGAACCCCAATACTAACCTTATCATTACTCTAACCCTAACCCTAATACTAATTTGATCCTTAATTTTAGACCTTATCCTATCCCAAACCTTAACCCAGACCTTGTCCATAATAATACTCCTAGCCCTAAACCTGACCCTACCCCTAAACCTAACCCTTATACTAGACGTAGCCATAATCCTAAACATAAAATTATCTTTTTTTTATTGGTTGTTCAAAACGTTACAAAGCTCATGACATATGAGCTTCCATACATTTGATTCAAGTGGGTTATGAACTCCCATTTTTTACCCCAAATACAAGTTTCAGAATCACATCGGTTACTCATCCACATTTTTACATAATACCATATTAATGACTGTTGTATTCTGCTACCTTTCCTATCCCCTACTATTCCCCCCTCCCCTTCCCTCTCATCTTCCCTCTCTACCCCATCTGCTGTTGTTTAATTCTCTCCCTTGTTTTTTTCCCCTTTCCCCTCACAAACTCTTATATGCAATTTTGTGTAACAATGAGGGTCTCCTCCCATTTCCATAGTTTCCCTTCTCTCTCCCTTTCTCTCCCCCCACTCGTCTCTGTTTAATGTTAATCTTTTCCTCATGCTCTTCTTCCCTGTTCTGATCTTAGTTGCTCTCTTTATATCAAAGAAGACATTTGGCATTTGTTTTTTTAAGGATTGGCTAGCTTCACTTAGCATAATCTGCTCTAATGCCATTCATTTCCCTGCAAAATCCATGATTTTGTCATTTTTTAGTGCTGCGTATAGATGCCACAGTTTTTTAATCTATTCATCTATTGAAGGGCATCTAGGTTGATTCCAAAGTCTAGCTATAAAATTATCTTTAAACATAATTCTAGACCTGAAATTAGCTATACCCCAAATCCTAGCCTTAACACTAAAACAAACACTAGCCTTCATCCTAGCACTAAACCTAGCCTTAATCATAACCCTAACCCTAACCAAAGCCCTCAATTCTAAATATCACCCTACCTCTAAACCCAACAAAAACATCATCCCTTACCCTAAACTTAATACTAACTCTAACCCTACTCTATATTTAAGCTGAACACTAACCATAGCCCTAATCCTAGCACTAAGTTAACCCTAACCCTAAAGCTAATCCCTAACTTTAAACCTAAACCTATACAAACCTTAACTCAGACCTTGTCCACATCAATACCCATAGCCCTAAACATGACCCTAACCCTAAACCTAACCCTTACACGAGACGTATCCATAATCCTAAATGTAAAATTATCTTTAAACATAATTCTAGACCTGAAATTAGCCATACAGTAAATCCTAGCCCTAACCTTAAATAAACACTAGCCCTAATCCTAATCCTATTCCTAACACTAATGCTAACCCTGACCCTTATTCTGACCCTAACTCTAAACTTAAATCTAATCCTGACACGAACCCTAGACCAAACTCTAACACTGGCATTACCGATAAAAGTATTCCTAAAACTAACAATACCACTAGCCTTAGACATAAACTGAATCCTCAATCTAGCCTTAACTCTAGCTCTAAAGCTAAACAAAATCCTAGTCCTAGCCCTAAAGATAACCCTTACCCTAACCCAAACACTACCCCTACCCCTAGATCTAAACCTAGACCTAATTCTGTCTATAATCCTAACTCTAACTCTAACCTGAACACTAACAAGCATTTAACAGTAAACCTACCTCTGAACCTGACCCTAACTGAAAAGATAAACCTAACACTAGACCTAGCCATAACCCTAACCCTAAAGCTAGCCCTATTCATAACCCTAGTTTTACATTACCCATAGCCCTAAACTTAACACAAAACCTAGAGCTAATCCTAGGCCTTAACCTAGTCCTAAGCGTAAACCTAACCCTTATCCTAGCCCTAATACTAACTTAACCATAGCCTTCATCCTAACGCTAGCTCAAAGCCTAATCTTTATCATAAATATAAACCTAGAACTATACTTAACTCTTTCCCTAATCCTAACCTTAACCCTAGTCCTAACCCTAGCTCTAAACCTACCCAATACCCTAACCATAACCCTAAACCTATTGGTAACCCTAGCCTTAACCCTAACCAAAACCCTAACCCTAACCAGAAAACTAAACCTAGACCTAACCCTAAATCTAACACTCACAATAACCCTAACCTTATCTCAAAACCTAACCCTTACCATAAACAAAGCATAACCATAGCCCTAACCTTAACCCTAAACTTAAATCTAACCCTAAACCTACCCCTAAACCTAAATCTAACCGTATCCATTACACTAAACCTAACCCTAATCCTAACGATAATCCTAGCCCTAACCCTAACTCTAACCCTAAAACTACCGTAATTCTATCCCTAGACCTAACCTTTAACCTAACCCATGCTCTACCACTACCCCTAGCTCATAACCTAACCCTTATGCTAAACATAACCCTAAACATAACCCTAGTTATAACCCTCACCCTAACCCAAACTGAAGACCTAATCCTAACCATATCACTAGCCCTAAACTTAACTCTAACTGTATCCATTACCCTAAAAATAAACCTAACCCTAATGCTAACCCTAGGCCTAACTCTAACTCTATCACTAAACCCAAACCTAACAATTATCCTAAACCTAATCTGAACCCTAAATCTAATGTTATTATTACCATAACACTAACCTTAATGCTAATTTAAAAACTAAACCTAAATTCAAACCTAAACCAAACCCTAGCTCTGAACATGACCCTAAAAATTCCCCTAGCTCTAAACCTGATCCTTACCCTAAACCTAACCCTTACACTAAATGTAGCCAAAAACCTAAGATTGAAATTATCCCTAATGGTAACCCTAGACCTGACATTAGCCCTAGCCATAATCCTAGCCATAACCCTAACACAAACCCTAGCCATAATCTTAGCACTAAACATAGGCTTACTCATAACTCTAACCCTAAACCTGGCCCTAACCCTAAAACTAACCTTAGCCCTAATCTTAGCCCTAATTTAGCCATATCCTAACCCTAATCCTAACCTAGCCCTAAGACTAAGTCTAACTCTCACCATTGCCCTAAAACTAGTTCTAACCTTATCCTTTACCAGAACCCCAATCCTAGGCTCTAACCCTAGGCCTAACCCTAGATCTTTTCTTAGCCCTAGCCCAAACCCTAGATCTAACATTAAATCTGAATCTAACCCTAACCCTAAGCCTAAACCTAAACCTAACACTAGCACTAACCATAACCCCAATGCTAATTTTAGAAGTAGTACTAACTCGAACCCTATCCCTAATACAAAACCAAGCCATAGCCCTAACCCTGACCCTTTACCTAAACCAAACCTTAAACCTACACCTAGACCAAACCCTAGCCCTAATTTGTGTTTTAAGCTGAAAACTAAAACTAACACTGAACCTGACTTAACCCTAAACCAAGGTTTAAATATGACTCTAACCCTAACCCTAAATGTAACACTAGACTTAGCCCTAACCCTAGGGCTAAGTTATCTAGCCTTAATCATAACCCTAGCACATATATTAGACGTAACCCTAATGCTAGCCTTAATTTAATGCAAAACCTTGCCTGGATATCTGCCCTAACCCTAGCTTTAACCCTAACCCTAACATTAACCCAAACCCTAGCACTAATCATAATCATAACCCTAGCCGTAAACTTAGCTCTAACCCTATACATTACCCTAACCATAACCCTAACCCTAATGCTAACCCTAGGCTTAAATTTAACTCTATCCCTAATTGTAACCCTATCCATTACCCTAAACCTAACCTGAAACCTAAACCTAACCCTATCATTATCCTAATTTTAACCCTAATGCTAATACAAGCCTTAACTTTAAACCTTAACCTATCCCAAACACTAATAATGACTGTTACCCTAATAATATCCTTAGCTCTAAACCTGACCCTATCTTTAAACCTACCATTAAACTAGATGTAACCATAAACCTAATTCTAAAACTATCTTTAACCATAATGCTGGACCTGAAATTAGCCCTAGCCCTAACCCAAACCATAACCCGAGTTTTAACCCTAATTCTAACCCTCGGCCTAGCCCTAATCTCAGCTACAACCCCATCCCGTACACTAAACCTAACCATAACCCTAAACCGAAACCTAACCCATCGCCCTAACTCTAGGCCTAACAAAAACACTAAGCCTAGCAATAATCCTAGCCCTAATTTAGTCCTATCCAAAACCTAACCTTAGTCCTCAGAATAACTCTTGCCCTAGCCCTAGCCCTAGTTCTATCCTTAGTCCTAGCCCTAATCCTAACTCTAAATCTAAACCTAACTCTAGATTTAACTGTAACCATATGCCTAAACCAAACAGTAACATAGCCCTAATAATAATGCTAATCCTAAAACTTGAACTACCCCCTTAGCCCTAATCATAAAACAAAACAAAACCATAGCCATAACACTAACCCTTATTCAAAACCAAACTCTAAACCTACAATTAGCCCTAACCCTAACTCTAAAACTAACCCTGAACCTGATGCTGACCCTAACACTAATCCTAGCTCTAAATATCACCCTAACCTTAAATTTAACCTAGCAATAGACCTTGCTGTAACCCTAACCATAAAACTAGCCCTAATCATAACCCTAGTTCATATATTAGTCATTGTCCTAATGCTACCCCTAACCGTAACACAAATCCTACCCATAATCTAAGCCATAACCCTAGATTTAACCTAAATCTAACCCTCACACCAGCCCTAACCCTAGCTCTACCCCTTTCCCTTACCCAAAGCCAAACCCTTACCCAAATATTATCCCTAGTACTAACCCTAATCCTTAGACCAACTTCAACTCTAACCATATTACTAGTCCTAACCCTAGCCCTCATTCTAGCTCTAATCCTAACCCTGACCCTTAATCTGACCCTAACACTAACCCTGGGTCTAAATCTGACCATATTTGTAAACCAACCCCAAAATTTGCCCTACTGGTGATGGTATATCTTTACTTAACCCTAACACTAGACCTAAACCTAAAGTTAATACTAAAATTGCTATAACTCTAGCCCTAGACCTAAACAAATCATAGCTGTAGCCCTCACAATAACCCTTAACCTAAACCAAACACTAACCCTGCACCTAGGCCTAAACCTAGTCTTAATTCTGGCTATAACCCTAACCCTAACACTATCCCGAACACTGACCCTTACCCTACCACTAAACTTAGCTCTAAATCTGACCCTAACCCAAAACCTAGACCTAACAATAGACCTAGCCATAACCCTAACCATAATACTAGGCCGAATCATAACACTAGCTCTTTCTTTTTATTATTATTAGTTGTTCAAAATATTACAAAGCTCTTGACCTATCATATTTCATACATTTGATTCAAGTGGGTTATGAACTCCCATTTTTACCCCATATGCATATTGCAGAATCACATCAGTTACACATCCACGTTTTGACATACTGCCATACTAGTGTCTGCTGTATAGTAGAGGATAGGAAAGGCAGCAGAATACAACCCTAGCTCTTTCATTACCCATAGTTCTAACCCCAGCCCTAAACCTAACATAAAACCTAGCCCTAATCCTAGTCTTAAACTTAGTCCTAAGCATAACCCTAACCCCAATCATAAGCCCTAACACTAACCCTAACCCTAAACCATGCCTTAGACCTAACCCTAGCTCAAGGAAAACCCTTACACTAAACATAACCCTAGTCCTATCCTAAACCCTAACCCTAATCCTAGCTCTAATCCTAACTTTAATCCAGTACCAAACATTAGCTCTAACCCTATATATTACCCTTACCCTAACCTAATTATAATCCTATCCCTAACACTAAACCTAACCTTAAACATAAATGTAAACCTAGACCTAACCCGAAACCTAACCCTTGCAACAGCCCTAACCTTATCTGAAAAATTATTCTTTACACTATACCTAATCCTAACACTAGCCCTAACTCATACCCTAACCCTAACCCTAACCCTACCTCTAATAATATCCATTACCCTAAACTTAATCCTAACCCTAATCAAAACCCTAGCCATAACCCTAACCCTAAACCAAACTATAAACTTAAACATAACCATAGACCAAAACTTAAACCTAACCCTCACCCTAGCTCTAACCCTAGCTCAAACATTAATCTTTACCCTAACCTAATCATAACCCTAGCCCTAACCCTAACCCTTACCCTAACCCTAATACTTAACTTAATCCAAACCCTAGCCCTATCCCTAAACCTAACCCTAATCCTAGACTTGATCCAAACCATAACCTAGCCCTAACCCGAGCTCTAAACCTATCCATTACACTAAACATAACCCTAACCCTAATGCTAACCCTAACCTTATCACGAAACCTAACCCATTCTTTACCCTAGGTCTAGGGTTAGGGTGATGGTTAGAAATAGGATGGAATTAGGGCTAAGATTAGGGCTAGGGTTAGTATTAGGGTTAGGGCTAGGGTTAGGGTTAGTGTTAGGATTAAGGCTTTAAGGCTAGGATAAGAACTGTTTTTTTTGTTAGGGCTAGGACTATTATTAGGGATAGGGCTAATGTCAGGTTTAGGGTTATGGTTGAGGGTAGTTTTAGGTTTCTCTTTGTGGCTAGGTCTAATGTAAGGGTTAGGTTTAGGGTAAGGTTCAAGTTTAGAGCTAGGGGAATTATTAGGGTCAAGGTCAGCGTTAGAGTTTGGTTGAGTTGAGGGTTTTGGGTTAGGGCTCAAATTAGCATTAGGGTAAGAGTTAGGGTAATGATAGGTTTTTGTTTAGGGTTCAGGTTAGGTTTAGGGTAATTAATAGGGTTAGGGTTACCAATAGGGTTAGTATTAGGCCTCTTGTTAGCATTAGGCTAGAGGTAATGGTTAGGATAATGGATAGGGTTAGAGCTAAGCTTAGGGCTTCTGTTATGGTTAGGAATAGGTCTTGATTTAGGGTTAGGGGTAGGGTAGAGCTAGGGTTAGTATTAGGGTTATGTTTAGCATAAGGGTTAGGTTTTTAGCTAGGGCGAGGGTTAGGTCTAGGATTAGGTCTAGGGATAAAATTACAGTTGAGTTAGGAATAGAGTTAGTATTAGGGCTAGCGTCATCATTAGGGGTAGGGTAGGATTAGAGTAATGGATATGGCTAGATGTAGGTATAGGGTTATGGTTAGTGTAAGATTGAGATTTAGGTTTAGGTTTAGGGCTATGGTTATGTTTAGGTTTATGGAAAGGGTAAGGGTTTCTGCTAGAGTTAGGTCTAAGTGAAGTGTGAGGTTTAGGGTTAGGTCTATGGTGAGTTTTCTGGTTAGGTTTAGAGTTATGGTAGGCCTAGGGTTTTCAATAGGTTTAGGGTTAGATTTATGGTAATGGGTAGGTTTATAGATAGGTTTTAGGCTAGGGTTAAGTTTAGGATAGGGCTAGTGTTATGGGTATATTTAGGGATAGGTATAGGTTTATGTTTAGGGTGAGGGTTAGGATTTAGGCTAGGGTTAAGACTAATCGAGTGTTAGGTTAGGGTTAGGGTTAGGGTTACACTTAGGGCTGGTATAGGCCTAGCATTAGCTCTAGGTTTTGTATTAGGTTTAGGCCTAGGGTTAGGGCTTTGGTTAATAATTATGTCTTGCTTTAGGGTTAGGGTTATGGTTAGGTCTAGTGTTAGGTTTAGATATTCAGTTAGGGTCTGGTTTAGAGGTAGGTTTACTGTTAAAGGCAGGTTCATTGTGGGTTAGAGTTAGAGATAGGATTACAGCCAGAATCAGGACTAGGTTTAGGTCTAGGGGTAGGGTTAGTGTTTGGGGTAGGTTCAGGGTTATTCTTAGGGCTAAGGCTAGGTTTTTGTTTAGGTCTAGGGCTAGAGTTAAGTCTAGATTTAGGATTAGGTTTAGATTTAGGGCTAGTGTTAGGGTTTGGTCTAGAGTTAGGGTCAGGTTTAGACTTAGGATTAGTTTTAGGGTCAAATAAGGGTCAGGGTTAGAATTAGGTTTTGGGATAGGGTTAGAGCTAGAGTGAGGGCTAGGGTTAGGACTATTAATAGGGTTTTGGTTTTGGTTAGCCTAAGGATTAGAGATAGGTCTAGTATTACCATTAGGGTTAAGGTTTCACTTAGGATAACTGATAGGCTGAGAGATAGGGTTAGGGCTAGATTTAGGATTAAGGTGAGGGTTAAATCTAGGTTTAGGGCTCGAATTAGAGCTAGTTTTTGTGTTAGGGTTTGGATTAGGGTTAGGGCAATGGCTAATATAAGATCTAGGGTTACAATTGGAGTTAGGGTTAGGGGTAAATCTAGTGTTATGGTTAGGTTTAAAGTTAAGTTGATATTTATAGCTAGGGACAGTGTTAGGATATGAGTCAGGGACAGTTTTAGTTTTAGTGTTAGAGATAGACTTAAATAAGGGCTAGGATTACTCTTAGGGTTAGATTTAAGTTAAGGGCAGTGTTTTGAGCTAGGGTGACTCTTAAGATTTGGTTTGGGTGAGGGTTAGTTATAAGGTTAGGTTTAGGACTCGAACTAAGGCTAGGGTACTGGTAGGGTTCTGTTTAAGTTTAGGGTGGTGTTTAGAGCTAGGGTGAGTGTTAGGATATGTGTCAGGGTCAGGGTTAGTTTAAGGTTAGGGTTATGACTCCAATTAGGGCTAGGGTTATGTCTAGTTTTAGTGTTAGTGTTTAGATTAAGTTAAGGTTAAAGGTTAGGGCTATTGCTCAATTTTATTTTAGTGTTAGGCTTAGGGTTAGGGCTAGGTATAAAATTAGTATTAGGGTTAGGTGTAGTGTTAGTGTTAGGCTTAGGCTTAGGCCTAGGTTAAGATTTGGAGTAAGCGTTAGCTCTAGGGTTAAAGTTAATTTTAGTGTAATGGATAGGATTAGGTTTAGGGTTCACTGTAGGTTTAAGGTAATGGAGAGATTTAGGCTTTGCGATAGGGTTAGGGTTAGGCCTAGGGTTAACATTAGGAATAGGGTTATCATACAGGTAATGTATAGGGTTAGAGGTAGGTTTATGGTTAGGATTAGGCTAGAGTTTAGGTTAGCATTTGGATTAGGGCTAGTAACCCTAACTTACAGTAGGGTTATAATTAAGGTTTAGGGTAAAGGTAAGGTTTTGAGCTAGTGTTACTTCTAGGCAAAGGGTTAGGTTTAATTTTAGGTCTAGGGTTATTCTTATAGTAATGGCAATGTTTAGGTTTAGGGTTAGGGCTAGGGTTTTCATTTGAGTTAGATTTAGGTTTAGGGTAATAGATTGGATTAGAAGTAAGGTTAGCTTTAGGGTTTAGTTTAGTTTTAGGGCTAGGTTTACTATTGGGTTTAGGGTAAGGGTTAGGGTTTGAGTTAGAGTGATGGTTATGGCAAGGATCAAGTTTAGGGTTAGGTCTAGGGTTAGGTTTATGGTTTGGGTTAGGGTTTCAGTTATAGTAAGGGCTAGAGTTATCATTAGGTTTAGGGTTAGAGTTAGGGTAATTGTTAGGGATAGAGCTAGGTTAAGTTTAGGATTAGGGCTAGGTTTAGGGTTATTGTTAGTGATTGGGCTAGGATTATGTTTAGGCTAAGGTTTAGGCTTTGAGCTAGGGTTAGGACTAAGGTGAGGGTTAAAATTAGAGTAGGTCTAGGGTTAGGGTTTGGGTTATGCTTAGGGTAGATTTAGGCTTCTGATTAGGACAAGGTTTTGTTTTAGGTTTAGGCCTAAGGTTAGTGCTATGGGTAATGTAAGGTCTAGGGTCCTAATTATTGTAGTTTTAGGGATAGGGTTATGGCTAGGTCTAGTGTTAGGTTTATATTTTGGTTTAGGGTCAGGTTTATGGCTAGATTTATTGTTAGTGTCAGTGTCAGTTTTCAGGTTAGAGTTATGGTTAGTGTGAAATTCAGAATTAGGACTAGAGTTAGATCTAGGGGTAGTGTTAATGTTTGCTTTAGGTTAAGGGTTATTGTTAGTACAAGGACTAAGTTTTAGTTTGGGTCTAGGGCTAGAGTTATTGCTAGATTTAGGATTAGGTTTAGGTCTAGTCCTAGTTTTAGGCTTAGGTTTAGGTAAACATTTACTGATACAGCTAGATTCAGGGTTCAGTTTAGGGTAAGGGTCGGAATTAGACCTATAATTAGTGTTAGGCTCAAAATAAGGGTAAAAGTTAGGGTTAGGTTTTGGGTTAGGGTTAGAGCTAGAATGAGGGTTAAGGTTAAGACTAGTACTAGTGTTAGTGTTTATTTTAGGCTAAGGATTAAGACTAGGACTAGGATTAGCATTATGGATAGGGTTTGGCTTAGAGTAGGGGATAGTGTTAGAGCTAGGGTTAGGGCTAGTGTTAGGGTTAGGGTTAGGGCTAGGTTGGGTTTAGGTTTAGATTTAAATCTAGTGTTAGGACTCACATGAGGGCTATTTTTGTGTTAGGGTTAGAGCTAGGCTTAGGGCTATGGCTAATGTAAGAACTAGGGTTATGATTAGGGTTAGTTTCAGTGTTAGGGTTTTTGCTAGGTCTAGTGTTAGCATTAGCTATAGGGTTAGGATGATATTTAGAGCTAGGTTTAGTATTTGGATATGAGTCTGGGTCAGGGATAGTTTTAGTCCTAGGACTCAAATTTGATTTAGTGCTATGGCTAGTTGTAGGGTAAGGGTTTGATTTAGGTTAAAATTTAGGGTGAGAGCACTGTCTCGGTTTTGTTTTACGGCTAGGGGTAAGGTTAGAACTACTTTTAGAATTAGCAATAGTGTTCAGCTAGTGGTATTGTGAGTTTTAGGCTTAAGGTTAGGTTTAGACTTAGAGTTATGGTTAGATCTAGGGTTAGGGCTATGCCTGGGTTTAGGGCTAAGTAGGGCTAATTTTAGGGTTATGTTAATGGAGGGTTAGAAATAGAAATAGTGCTAGGTTGGAGAGTTAGAGTTAGTCTTAGGGCTAGGGTTAGGGGTTCACTTAAGGTTAGCACTAAATTACGGCTAGGATTAGTGCTAGGTTTAGTGTTAGAGTTAGGCCTATTATTAGGACTATGGTTAGGGTTATTGATAGTGTTAGGTTTAGGGTTAGTTTTAGGAAAAGAACTATATTTTAGAGCTAGATTTAGGGTTAGCATTAGGGTTATAGCTAGGTTCAGGTCTACGGTGAGAGTTCAAATTAGGGATAGGGCTAGGGTGAGGGTTCCGGTTAGGATTAAGGCTAGGTTTAGTGCTAAGATGAGGGCTGGGGTTTTTGTTAGGGTTAGGCCTTTATTAGGGCTAGGGATAATATAAGGTCTAGGGTTATTAAGGTTAGGTGTAGTTTCAGGTTTTGGTTTATGGCTAGGTATATTAGGATTAGTTTGAGGGATAGGGTCACTTTTAGAACTAAGGTATTGTTAGGGTCAGGATAAGTGTTAGGGTTTGTTTAAGTTAAGCTTTATTGTTAGGGCTCAAATTAGCATTAGGGTTAGGTTTAGGGTTAGGGTAATGGATATGGTTAGTTTTAGGGTTCAGATTAGGTTTAGGGTAATGGATAGGGTTAGGTTTATAGATAAGGTTAGGGTTATCCTAGGGTTTGTGTTAAGGTTAGGGTAATAGATAGAATTAGAGGTAGGGTTAGGGATAGGTTTAAGGTTCAGGTTAGGATTAAGGCTAGGTTTAGGATTAGGTTTATGTTTAGGTTTAGGGTTAAAGCTAATGTTAGGGCTTGAATTAGGGCTAAGTTTTAGATTAGGTTAAAGCTAGGGTTAGTGCTATGGCTAATGTACAATCTAGGATTATGATTAGGAGTAAATTTAGGGTTAGTGTTTGGTCTAGGTCTAGTGTAAGCATTATCTTTAGGGTTAGTGTTATATTTAGAGCTAGGGTTAGTGTTATGATATAAGTCAGGATCAGGGTTAGTTTAAGGCCTAGGACACAAATTAAAGTAAGGAGGTTATGGTAGTTGTAGGGTTATGGTTTAGGTTAATGTGTAGGGTTAGGGCAATGGCTCTCTTTTATTTTAAGGCTGAGGCTAGGGTTAGGGCTAGTTTTACGATTAGGGATAGTGTTAGATCAAGTGGTAGTGTGAGGTTGAGGCTTAGGGTTAAGGTTAAATTTACACTTATGGTTAGGTATAGGGATTGGTCTAGGGCTAGGATTAGTGCTAAGGTTAGGGCTTGTGTTAGGGTAATGTTAACTGATAGGTAGAACTAGAAATAGGGCTAGGGTGAGTGTTAGAGTTAGTTTTAGGCCTGGGGTTAGGATTAGGGTTAGGGTTGGGGCTAAATTAGGGCTAGGATTAGCGGTAGGGTTAGTAATAGGGTTAGGCCTATGGTTAGGGCTAGTGTTAGGGTAAGGGTTAGGGTTACAGTTAGGGGAAAAGATGGGGTTATAGCTAGATTCAGGGCTAATATGAGGGTTAAAATCAGGGGTAGGGCAAGGGTTAGGGTTCAGGTCAGGACTAAGGCTAGGTTTAGGGGTAGGATGAGGGCTAGGGTTTGGATTAGGGTTAGGTATATTATTAAGGCTAGGGCTAATGTCAGGTTTAGGTATATGGTTAGGGTCAGTTTTAGGGTTAGGTTGTGGCTAGGTCTAGTGTAAGGGTTAGGTTTAGGATAAAGTCAGTTTTAGAGATAGGTATAATATTAGGGTCAGTGTCAGGGTAGAGTTTCGTTTAGGTTAAGGTTTAGGGTTAAGGCTTGATTTAGTGTTAGTGTTACGGTTAGGGTTAGGGTAATGGATAGGTTTAGTTTTAGGCTTCAGGTAGATTTAGAGTAATTGTAAAGGTTAGTGGTAGGGATAGTGTTAGCATTAGCCCTAGGGTTAGCATTTAATTTAGGCTTATCTTTAGGGTAATGGATAGGGTTAGAGCTAAGGTTAGGGCTAGGGTTAAGGTTAGAATTAGGGCTAGTATAGGGTTAGTTCTAGGGTTAATGTTAGGATTAGGTTTAGGGTAAGTGTTAGCATTAGAACCAGAGTTAGGGCTACGGAAAGGGTTAGGATAGAGTTAGGTCTAGGTTTACAGTTGTTAGGGTTACAATTAGGGCTAGGTTTAGGGCTAGGATAATGGCTAGGTATTGTGGGAGGTTTATGGCTAGCATTAGGGCTATGAGTAATGTAAGATCTAGGGTTTTGCTTAGACTAGTTTTAGGGTTAGGGTAATGGATAAGTCTAGTGTTAGGGTTAGGTTTTGAGTTAGGATAAGGTTTAGAGCTAGGGTTCAGGTTATGGTAAGGGCCATTGTTTGGGTTAGTGTTAGGTTTAGGGTTAGGGTCAGAATTAGGAGTATTATTGGTTCTAAGAATAGGGTTAGTCTTTGCATTAGGTTAAGGATTATTGTTAGGGCTAGTGCTAGGTTTTTGTTTAGGGCTAGGGCTAGATTTATGACTCTATTTAGGATTAAGTTTGTTCCATTGCTAGTGTTATGGTTAGGTTTAGTTATCGTTTTACTGGTATGGGTACTGGTTAGGGTTCTGTTTAGGGTTAGGGTCAGGTTTAGAACTAGGGTTTGTGTTAGGGTCAGAATAAGAGTAAAGGTAAGGGTTTGGGTTTTGGTTAGGGTTGGAGCTAGAATGAGGACTAGGGTTAGGACTAGTAAAAGACTTAGGGTTTGGGGTAGGCTAAGGATTAGTTTTAGGACTAGAGTATCATTAGCATGAGGGTTTGATTTAAGGTAAGGGATAGTTTTAGAGGTAGGGTTAGGTTTTGTGTTAAGGTTAGGTTTAGGATTATGGTTAGGGTTAGGTTAGAGTTAAACCTAGGGTTAGTGCTCTGATTGGGTCTAGAATTTGTGTTAGCATTAGGGCTATGGCTAATGTAAGAAGTAGGTTTCCAATTAGAGGTAGATTTATGGTTAGCATTAGAATGATGTTTAGAGCTAAGGTTAGTGTTAGTGTCTGAGTCAGAATCAGGTTTATTACTAGGGTTAGGGTTAGAGCTCAAATTCAACCTAGGTTTAGGGCTAGGTGTAGGGCTAGGTTTTCGTTTATGTTAAGGGTTAGGGTTATGGTCATGGCTCAGTTTTGTTTTAGGGCTAAGGAAGGGTTAGGGCTAGTTCTCCAATTAGCATTAGGTTTAGGGCTAGTGTTAGGGTGAGGTTTACACTTAATGTTAGGGTTAGATCCATGTTTAGGGCTAGGGTGAATGTTAGGGCTAGGGTTTGGTCTAGGGATAGGACTATATTTTGGTTAATGGTAAGGGATAGGTTTAGAACTAGGGCTAGGTCTAGGGTGAAAATTAGACTTAGTCTTAGGGCTAGGGCTATGTTTAGGTTTAGGATTAGGCTAAATTAGGGCTAGGATTAGCGTTAGGGTTATTGTTAGGTTTAGGCCTTAGGTTTAGGACTAGTGTTAGGGCTCGTGTTATGGTTAGGGTAAGGTATGATGTTACAGCTTGGTATAGGAATAGGTAAAGAGATAAAGTTAGGGTTTAGGGCTATGTTTAAGATTAGGATTAGAATTAAGGCTACGCTTAGAGTAGGATTAGAGCTAGGATTTGTGTTAGGTTTTGGTCTAGGGCTAATGACAGGTCTAGGGTTATGGTTAGGAATAGTTTTACAGTTAGGATTATGGCTAGGTCTATTGTAAGTGTGAGGTTGAGGGTTGGGGTCAGGTTTACAGGTAGCATGTTATTAGGGTAAGAGGCCAGGTAAGGGTATGGGTTAGGTTCACGTTTAGGGCTAGCACTCAAATAAGCATTAGGGTTAATGTTAGGGTTAGCTAATGGATATGGTTAGGTTTAGGATTCAGGTTTGGTTTAGAGTAATGGATTGTGTTTGGGTTAGTGATAGAGTTAGGGTTAGGACTAGGGTTAGAATTTGGTTAGGGTTATTGTTAGGCTATTGGATAGGGTTAGAGATGCAGTTAGGGCTAGGGATATGGTTAGGTTATGGCTATGATTATGATTAGGCCTTGGGTTAGAATTTGGTTATGGTTATGGTTAGGGTAATGGATAGTGTTCGAGCTAGGGTTAGGGCTATGGTTATGGTTAAAATTAGGGCTATGGTTCAGGTGAGGTAATGGTTAGGTTAACGAATATGATTAGAACTGTGGTTAGGTCTAGGGTTATGGTTATGTTAGGGCTATGATTAGGGTTAGGATTTGGGTTAGAATTTGATTAGGATTATTTTTAGGGTAATGGATAGGATTCGAGCTAGGGTGAGGACTAGGTTTATGGTTAAGATTAGGGCTATAGTTCAGTTAGGTTTTTGGTTAGGACAAGGTTTAGGTTCAGGGTTAGATTTAGATTAAATGTTAAGGCCCGAGTTAGGTTTAGGGTTAGTGTTAAAGCTAGGGTGAGGACTCAGATTACGGCTAGGTTTTGGTTTAGATTAGGGCTAGGGTAGCTCTATGTCTAATGTAAGATCTAGAGTTACGGACAGGGATAGTTTTAGGGTTAGTGTGAAGTCTAGGTCTAGTGTTAGGGTTAGGTTTAGGTTCAGGGTGATGAATAGAGATAGGGTTAGTGTTAGGTTCAGAGACATGATCAATGTTACCTTTAGGGGTAGGGATAACACTCGAATTAGGGATAGGGTTAAGGCTATGTGTAGGGTTAGGGTTTGTGTTAGGGTAAGAATTAGGGATAGGGCTAATTTCAGCTCTAGGGTTAGGTTTAGTCCTATGGCTCAGTTTCGTTTTAGAGCTAGAGCTAATGTTAGGGCTAGCTTTAGGACTAGCAATACTGTTATGGCTAGTGGTAGGGCGAGGTTTAGGCTTAGTTTTTTTTTTGTTTGTTTGTTTGTTTTTGTTAGATCTAGATTTAGGTTTAGTACTAGGATTAGGGTTAAGGTTAAGGCTAGTGTTAGGGTTACAGTAATGGATAGGGTTACAACTAGAATTAGGGCTAGGGTGAGAGGTAGAATTAGTCTTTGGGCTAAGGTTAGGAGTAGGTTTATGGTTAGCGCTAAATTAGGGCTAGGATTAGCACTAGGGTTAGTGTTAGGGTTAGGCCTAGTTTTAAGGCTAGAGTTAGGGTTAGTTTCATGGTAAGGGTCAGGGTTAGAGTTAGGGGGAAAATGGGGTTATAGCTAGATTTAGGGCTAGGGTGAGGATTATACTTAGGGTTAGGCCTAGGGTTAGGGTACAGTTTAGGATTAAGGCTAGGTTTAGGGCTAGGATGAGGGTTTGTGTTAGGGCTAGGGCTAGGATTAGGGTTTGGGCTAATGTCAGGTCTAGCATTATGGTTAAATATAGTTTTATGTGTAGATTATGGCTAGGTCTAATGCAAGGTTTAGGTTTAGGGTAAAGGTAAGGTTAAGAGCTAGGTGTATTATTTGGGTGAGTTTCAGGGTTAGGGATTGGTTTAGATTAAGGTCTAGGGTTAAGGCTCGAATTAGCATTAGGTTTTGTGAAATGGATCAGGTTAGATTTATGGTTCAGGTTAGGTTTAGGGTTTTCAATAGCATTAGGGATAGTTATATGATTAGGTTTAGTCCTATTGTTATTATTTGGTTTAGACTTATGTTTAAGGTAATGGATAGGATTACAGCTAGGGTTGGGCCTAGGTTTATGGTTTAAGATTTGGGCTAGAGTTAGAATTAGGATTAGGGTTAGGCCAAGGTTAGGGTTAGGTTTAGGGTAAGAGTTAGGGTTTGAGTTAGGTTTAGGGCTAGGAAAGGGTTAGGGTTCGAGTAGTTCTAGTGTAAAGCTATGGTGAGGGCTATGGTTAGCATTAGGTTTAGGGTTATGGTTATGGTAATGGATAGAGTTAGAGCTAGGGTTTGGGCAATGTTTACAGTTAAAATTAGGGTTAAAGTTATAGTTAGGGATAGGGCTATTTTACGGTTTAGTGTTAGGGTTAGGGCTAGGTTTAGAGGTAGGAATAGGTTTAGAGTTACTTTATTCAAAATTTTTTTTTTATAAAATCCAGGATTCATCCTTAACTAACCTTTCTCTGTTCCCCAGGTTTAGGCCTTTTGATTTTACTCTTTTGTATCAGGAATAGTTAATATTTTCATTTAACTACATTTTGACCTATACGAGTAAATGGAAATATACCTGTAAATCAAAGAGTGTTTTTGCTAGCTGCTTGAAACTGCAAACACACCCTCAATTCTTTGTGTGGACACTGTGGTATATTCCTTGTGAGTTTAGGCATAAGCTGAAGCATGCAAAAACAACTTTATCTGACATCCCTTTAGGAGAAAGCAGGGAAATATGCATGCACTGAAATTTGTTCCATAATTATTTGGTCAAATTGGTTTGATAATGCATAAGATTCATTATTCAGCATGCCCCACAAAGCTTTCCAAGTCTGGGACTTCTAGAATCAACGATTCTCTAATCAGGTTATATTTAGTGCTAGGTTTAGGGTTAGGGCTAGTGTTAGATATAATGTTAGGGTGAGAGATAGTTTTGATCAAATTTCTTTGATACTTGTAAGGAGTCATCTTTTACCTAGCCTTAATATGCTCCCCAGGTTTGAGTCTTCTTGTTTCAATGATTTGTTATCAGGAACACTCTGTTTTTTTAAGGTTTCACTTCATATTGACTTATATAGGTAAATGAAAATGGAGGTTGAAATCAAACCGGTTGGTGCTAGTTGCATAAAACTTCAGACACTGAATCTCTGTGGGAACTCTCTGGTTTGTTCCTTGTGAAAGTAGCCCTAAGATGAAGATGGCAAAAACAACTTTATCTGAGAGCCCTTGAGCAAAAAACAGAGAAATATGCATGAGCTGAAATACCACCTCAATTATTTGATACTGCATAAGATTCATCTGATAGCTTAGCCCACTAGGCTACCCAAGTTTGGGACTTCTAGGATAAACAGTTTTTAAAACAGATTAGGGTTTGTGTTAAGGTTAGTGTTTGGGCTAGTGTTAGAGCTAGTATTAGAGTTTAGAGTTAGTTTTGTTCAAATTTCTTTGATACTGGGCAGGAAACATTTTTCTCTTACTCTTACTATACTCCACATATTTAGGCCTCCTAGGTTCAATGGTTCACTGTAATGAACACTTTGTATTTTAAAGTTTCAGTTCATTTTGTCCTATACAGATAAATGGAAATGGAGCTGGAAATCAAACAGCGTTGGTGCTAGCTGCTTGAATCTTCACACTCCATCAATTCTCTGTGGGCAATCTCTGGTTTGTTCTTGTGAAAGTAAGCCTAAGCTGAAGCATGTAAAAACAACTTTATCCATGATTCGTTTAGTAAATAACAGGGAAATATGCATGTACTCCATCAAATATTTGGTCAGATTTCTTTGATACTGTGCAGCATTTATTGCTTAGCTTGTCCCACTAAGCTGCCCAAGTTTGTAACTTGTATGGTCAAAAGTTCCATAAAAATGTTAGGATTAGGTGAAAGGTTAGGGTTAGAGAAAGTGTTAGGGTTAAAGTTATTTTTTATTCAAAATTCTTTGATACTTGGCAGGATTTATCTTTTAGCTAGATTTACACTGTTCCACAAGCTTAGGCCTTCTCCATTCATAGGTGTGCTGTCAGGAACAGTTTGTATTTTGAGATTTTACTTCATTTTGACCTAAAAAAGTAAGTTAATGGAGCTGAAAATCAAACAGCATTTGTGCTGCTTGAAACTTCACACACTCAATGAAATCCCTGTAGGGACTCTGGTATGTTCCATGTGAAAGTAGGCCTAAGCTTAATCATTCAAAAACAACTATATCCGAGGGCCCTTTTGGAGAAACAGGGACATTTGCATGTACTGAAATACCTCCAATAATTATTTGGTCAGATTTGTTTGATGCTGCGTAGGATTCATCACTTAGCTGGATCCAAAAGGCTCCCAAGGGCGGGACTTCTCGGATAAATGCTTCCCTAATTAGGTTAGGGTAATGATTAGGTTTAGAGTTAGGGCTAGGGCTAGGGTTAGAGATAATGATAGGGTTAGAGTTAGTTTTGTTCAAATTTCTTTGATTCTTGTCAGTATTCATCTTTTATCTAGTCTTAGTATGCTCCCAAGTTTTAGGCCTTTTCTAATCAATGGTTTGTTATTATGAACACTTTGTATTTTAAGGTTTCACTTCATTTTGACCTATATGGGTAAATGAAAATGGAGGTGGAAATCAAACAGGCATCCCTTTTCCTAAAACTAACCCTAACATTAGCCCTAATCCTAGCCCTAAGTCTAAATTTACTCTGCCCTAGACCAATTCCTAGTTCTAGCCCTATGCCTGACCATAACCCAAATACTAGCCTTACCCTTAGTCTAGCCCTAGCCATAGCCCTAACCCTAGAATTAACCATAACTCTAAATTAGGGATAGGTCTAAGTTTACATATAGGGTAAGGGTTAGGTTTCAAGCTAGGTTTAGGACTAAGGCTATGGTTAGGATTAGTGTTAGGGCTAGAGATAGTGTTAGGGGTAGTCTTAGGGCTAGGTTTAGGCCTATGATTCACTCTAGGTTTTTTGTTAGGTTAAGGCATAAGGATAGGGCTATGGATAATGTAAGAGCTAGGGTTATGATTAGGGCTAGTTTTACGGTTAGGATTATGGCTAGGTCTAGTGTTAGGTTTATATTTTCAGTTAGGGTTAGATTTAGAGGTAGATTTACTGTTAAAGGCAGGGTCAGTGTTTGGGTTAGTGTTAGAATTAGGATTAGAGCCAGAATTAGGACTAGGTTTAGGTCTAGGGGTAGGGTTAGTGTTTGGGTTAGGTTAAGAGTTATTGTTAGAGCTAGGTTTTTGTTTATGTCTAGGTCTAGAGTTAAGGCTAGATTTACAATTAGTTTTAGGTCTAGAGTTAGTGTTACAGTTTGGTCTAGGGTTAGGTTCAGGTTTAGACCTAGGGTTAGTGTTAGGGTCAGAATAAGGTTCAGGGTTAGCATTATGGTTTGGGGTAGAGTTAGAGATAGAGTGAGGGCTTTGGTTAGAACGATTAATGAGGTTAGGGTTCAGGTTAGGGTAATGGGTAGGTTTAGAGCTAGGTTTAGGGCTAGGTTTAAGGTTAAAATTAGGGCTATGGTTAGATTCAGAGTTAGGGATGGGTCTAAGTTTATATGTAGGGTAAGGATTAAGCTTTCAACTAGGTTTAGGACTAAGGCTAGTGTTAGGATTAGGGTTAGGGCTAGAGTTAGGGTTAGGGTTACACTTAGGGCTAGGTTTAAGCCTAGGATTCGCTCTACATTTTGTGTTAGATTAAGGTGTAAGGTTAGGATTATGTGTAATGTAAGAGCTAGGGTTATAATGAAGGCTTGTTGTAAGGTTAGGGTTAGAGCTACGTCTAACTCTAAAACTAACCCTAGCCCTGATCCTAATCTTAATTCTATCCTTAAACCTAGCTCTAAACCACCCATTACCCTAATGCCAATCCTAACCCTATTGATAAACCTAGCCTTAAATCCAACCCTAACCCTAACCCAAAAATAAATAAATAAATAAATAAATAAATAAATAAATAAATAAATAAATAAATAAATAAAAATAAAAAAATAACCCTAGATCTAGCCCTAAGATAACACTTGCCATAGCACTAACCCTAGCCCAAACCCTAACCTGTATCATAAACCTAATCATAATCATAGCCTTAACCTTAAACCTAAAACTAAATCTAACCCTATCCCTACACCTAAACCTATATCTAACTGTATCCATTACCCTGATCCTAATCCTATCCCTAATGATAACACTAGCCATAACCCTAACCCTAAACCTATACCTACCATAATCCTATCCCTAGACCTAATGTTGAACCTAAACTTCAACCGAGCCCTAGCCTTAACTATAGCTCAAACCCTCACACTTACCCTAAACAAACCCTAGCCCAAAACCTAACCTTAATCCTAGGCCTAATCCTAACTGTAACCATAGCCCAAATCCTAGCTCTAATTCTATCCAATACCCTAACAATAACCCTAAACCTAATTCTAATCTTAGCCCTAACCCTTTCCCTAACTCTGTCCCTAGCCCTGATTCTAACCCGAACACTCAACCTAGCCCTAACCCTTACTCAATCTCTCACCCTTACCCTTAACCTAACCATAGACTTACCCTAAGCCGAGGCCTAACCCTAACCATATCCCTAATCCTAAACTTAACCCTAACTAGCTCTAATTTCACTCATTATTCTAACCCTAACAATAAACCTCATGAAAACCATAGCCCTAACCCAAAACCGACTCTAATCCTAACAATAAAATTAACCCTAAACCTCACCTAAAACATAATCTTTGCCTTAGTCCTAACCTTAGCTAAACCCGAACATACCCTAAATCTAATCCTAAACCTAAACCTAACCCTAAACATAACCCAATATCTAAGCCTGTCCATTACCCTAAACTTAATGATAACCCTAGACCTTACCAAAAATCTAACAGTAACCCTAACCATAATCTTAACCCTATTCTTAACCCTAAACCTAACCCTAGGCTTAGCACTAACCCTAGCTCAAACCCTAAAGCCTACCATAAACCTAAACTTAACCCTAACCTTAACCCTAACCCTCGCCCTAATTCTAGCCGTAATCTTAACCATAACTCTATCCCTAACACTGGCTCTAAACCCATCAATTACCCTCCCTAACGATAACCATAACCCTAATACTAGGCCTAACCCTAACCCTATCCATTACTCTAAACCTAACCTGAACCCTAAACCTAACCAGAAGCAGAAACCTAACCCTATCATTTACCCTAACCTTAACTCTAACCATAACGCTAATTTGAATCCTAACCCTAAAACTTAATCTACCCAAACCCAAAATCTGATGCTGACCATTTTAATACACTTAGCTCTAAACCTGAACCTTACCCTAAACCTAACACTGACACCAAACCTAGCCATAAATCTTACCCTAAAACTAACCATAACTGTAACCCTAGACATGATATAAGCCCTACCCCTAATATTTCCATAGCCCTAACACAAATTCTAGCCTTCATCCTAGCCCTAAACCTAGCCTTGATCCTAACCTGTACCTTAACTCTAGCCCTATCCCTAATTTTATCACTTGCCCTAGTTCTGAACCAAACTATAACCCCAACCCTTCCCTTAAACCTAAACCTAACCCTAACCCTATAACTAATCCTACAACTAACCCTAGACCTGATGCTAGCCCTAATTTAGCCCTAACACTAACCCTAACCCTAGCACTAAACTAAAACCAACTCTCAACCTAGCCCTATTCCTAGATCTAACCCTATCCCTTACCTAACCCTAACAATTGCCCTAACCTTAGCCTTAACCCTAGCCCTTGCCCTAACCATAGATCTAACCATAAATCTAAATCTAACCCTAAACCTCACACTAAAACTCACACTAACACTAGCTCTAATACTAACGCTAATCCTAAAACTAGCCCTTCTAGTCCTAGCCCTAAAATGAAACCGAGCCATAGCTCTAACACTAAACTTTCACCTAAAGCAAAACTTAACCAAACACCTAGCCCTAACCCTAGCCCTAATTCCAGTCCTACCCTAACCCTAAATCTAACCTTGACCTTTACTCTGACACTATAACTAACCCTATCTCTAACATCATCCTAAAAATAAACCTAACCCTAAAACTAGACCTAGGCCTAAACCTAACGCTAAAAGTAGCCCTAATCATAACCCTAATTCTTACATTAGCTGTAGCCCTAACTCTATCCCTAACGTAACTCAAAACATAGCCCTATCCGGGCCTTACACCTCATTTTAACGGTAACCCAAAACATGGCCCTAGCTCTAAACATTACTCTAAACCTACCCTTAACCTTAAACTTGCCCTAAACCCAAACATAACCCTATCCTTAATTCTAACCACAATTCTAGACCTAACACTAGCTCTAACCCTATCAATTACCCTAACCATAACCATAACCCTAATGCTAACTGTAGTATAATCATTACCCTATCTCTAACCCTTAATTTATCCATTACCCTAAACCTAAACTGAACCCTAAACCTAACTATATCCATTAACCTAACTGTATCCCTAACCCAAATGCTAATTAGAACCCTAACCCTTAACCTTAACTTAAACCAAACCATAACCGTTACTGTGAACCTAATAATAACCCTATCTCAAAACTGATCCTAACCCTCAAGATAATGCTTACACTAGAACTAGCCATAAACCTCACCCTAAAACTAACCCTAACCATAAACCTTGACCTGACATTAGCCCTAGCCCTAATCCTAGCCCTAAACCTAACACATAACCTAGCCCTAATCCTAGCGCTTAACCTAGTCTAATCCTAACCCTAACAATAAACCTAGCCTTGAATCTAGGCCTAGCCCTAACACTAATCCTAGCACTAATCCTAGTACTAATTTTGATCTAAACCTTTCCCTAGCCCTAAGACTAACTCTAACTCTCTAACTCTCACTGTAGTCCTATCCCTAGTTTTGAAACTATCCCTTAAAATAACCCAAACCCTAGCCCTAAACCTAGCCCCAACCAGAGCCATAACTTTTGCCCTAACCCTAAACCTAGATCTAATCCTAACTCTAAATATAACCCTAACTCTAAGCCTAAACCTCACCCTAACACTAGCCCTATGTCTAATGCTAATTGGAAAACTAGCCTTACCCCTAGCCCTAGCACTCAAATAAGACTGAGTCATAGGCTTAACCCTAAATCTTACCCTAAATTAAACACTAACCCTATACCTAGCCCTAACCATAGCACTAATTTGAGTCATAATCCTAACTCTAGAAATTACCCTTACCCTGACTCGGACCCTAACACTAACCCTAGCTCTAAACATCACCCTAGCTCTAAACATCACCTTAACCCTAAACGTAACCCTAAAAAGAGCCATTATAGAAACTCTAGTTCTTAAATTAGCCATGGCCCAGAAAACCTAGAACTAATCTGAGACCTAAACCTAGTTTTAAACCTAAACCTAACCTTAACCCTAGCCCTATCCCTAACCCTAACTCTAGACCTAATCTTAACAACAACATTAGCCCTAACTCTAGCTCTAAACCTATACATTATCCTTGTGATAACCCTAATCCTAATGCTAACCCTAGGCCCATCCTTAACCATTTTGCTAAACAGAAACTTCGGCATTACCCTAAACCTACCCTCAACGTAAACCTAACCCTATCCATTACTCTAACCCTAACCCTAATGCTTATTTGAGCCCTATCCTTAAACATTAACCTAAAACAAACCCTAATCCTGATCCTGACCCTAAAATACACGTAGCTCTAAACCTGACCCTTACCCAAAGCCTAATACTTACACTAGACCTAGACAGAAACCTAACACTAAATCTAACCCTAACTGTAACACTAGGCCTGACATTAGCCCTAGCCCTAATTCTAAACCTTAACCTAAAAAAAAAAACCTAGCACTTATTCTATCTCTAAACCTAGCCTTAATCATATCCCTCACAGTAACCCTAGCCATTACCCTAATTCTAACCCTCACCCTATCTCTAAACCTAACTATAACGCCATCCCATACATTAAAGATAAGCATAATCCTAGTCCTAATGCTATGCCTAAGCTGAACAGTAACCCTAGACCTAATCCTAGCCCTAATTTAGCCCTATCCCTAAAACTAACCATAACCCTAGCTCTAAGTCTAACTCTAACTCTCGTTCTTTCCCTATTCCTATTTCAAAACCTATCCATTACCATAATCCTAATCTTAGCTCTAACACTTGCCATATACTTAGACCTAGCCCCAACCCTAGATCTAATGCTAACTCCAAATCTAACCCTAACCCTAAGCATAGCCTAACCCTAACACTAGTCTTAACCCTAATGCTAAGCATATAACTAGTGCTAACCCTAAACCTAGGACAAAACAAACAAACAAACAAACAAACAAAAACTGAGCAATACCCTAACCCTAAACCTTAACTTAAACCAAACCCTAACACAACACCTAGACCTAACCCTAGCCCTAATTTGAGTCCTATCCCTAACCTTAAAACTAACCCTGACCCTGACTCATATTCTAACAGTCACCCTAGATCTAAACACCACCCTCACCTTAAACTGAACCCTAACAGCAAACCTAGCCCTTATTTGAGTCCTAACCCTAACCCTAAAACTAACTCAAATTCCTACTAATATCTTAACAATAACCCTAGCTCTAAATATTACCCTAATCTTAAACCTAACACTTACACTACACCTACCCCTAACCCTAACCCTGAAACTAACCCTAATTGTAACCCTAGTTCCTACATTAGCCATTGACTTAACCCTAAGAGAAAAAAAATAGCACTAATCTGAGTCCAAACTCTAGATTGAACCCTGACCCCAATCCAAATGCTAGCCCTAAACCTAGCTCTAAGGCTATAACTCACAATAAGCCAAACACTAATCTTAATGGTAACCTAGACCTATCCCTAATCGCTAGGCTAACCAAAACCTTAACCCTATTAATAGTCCTTAACCTAGCCCTCACTCTACCTCTAATCTTATCCAAATACCAAATAATAATTCTGATTTTTATTTTGACCCTAGCATTAACCCTAGGTCTAAACCTGACCCTAACCTAGACCAAACCCTAACACTAGCCATAGACCTAAACCTAATCGTAAATCTAGACTTAACTCAAGCCCTAGACCTAAATAAAAACCTAGCCTTAACACTAACAATAACCCTGAACCTAACCTAAACACTAACCATACCCCTAGACCTAAACCTAGTCTAATTCTGGCTTGAATCCTAACTCTAACTCTAACCCGAACACTGACCCTGCCTTCATTGTAAACCTATCTATAAATCTGACCCTACCCGAATATCTAAACCTAACACTATACCTAGCCATAACCCTAACCCTAAAACTAGCCCTAAATATAACCCTAGCTCTTAAATTAACACTAGCCCTAACCCTAGGCCTAAACCTAACACAAAACCTAGAGTTAATCCTAGGCCTAAACCTAGGCTTAAGCATAAAACTACCCTAGCCCTAGTCCTAACCCTATCCTAACCCTCACCTTCATCCTAATCCTAGCTCAAAGCCTAACCCTTACCCTAAACATAAACCTACATCTATCCCTAAAAGTAACCCTAACACTAGTCGTAATTCTAACCTTAACCCTAGCCCTATACCAAGATCTAAACACACCCATTACCCTAAACATAACCCTAACCCTATTGATAACCCTACGCCTAAGCTTAATTCTACAACTAACGAGAAAACTAACCCTGGACCCAACCGTCAACCTTACATTCGTTATAGACTTAACCCTAGCTCAAACCCTAACCCTTATCATAAACCTAAACATAACCATAGCTCTGACCCGAAACCTAAACCTCTATCTAACCCTAACCATAACCCTAAACCTACATCTAAACCTATCCATTACCCTAAACATAACCCTACCCCTAATGATGACCTAGCCCTAATCTAAACCTAACCCTAACCATACTGTAATCTTATCCCTAGAACTAAACCTAAACCTAACCCTCACCCTAGGCATTACCCTAGCTCAAAACCTAAACCTTATGCTAAATATAACCCTAACCCTAGTTCTAACCCTAACCCTAACCGTAACTCAAGACCTATTCCTAACCATAAACCTAGCTCTAAACTTAGCCCTAAACTATCCATTATACTAACCCTAACCCTTACCCTAATGCGAAACCTAGACCCAAACCTAACCCTAACAATTAGCTAAACCTAACCTAAACCCTAAACAAAACCCTACCATTACCCTAACACACAACCAAATGCTAACTCGAGCCCTAACCCTAAACCCTAACTTTAACCAAAGTCTAACTCTGACCCTAACCGTAATGAATTCCCTAGCTCTAAAGCTGACCCTTACCCTAAACAGAACCCTTATACTACATCTAGCCATAAACTGAATCCTAAAAGTAACCCCCAAATTAAGCATAGATCTGACATTAACCTTAGCCCTAATCCTACTGCTAAACTTACCACAAATCACAACCCTTATTGTAGAACTAAACATACACTTACTCCTAACCTAACCCTAACACTAGCTCTAAACCTAACACTAAGCCTAGTGCTAATCTTAACCTTAATTTAGCCCTATTCCTAACTAGCCCTAACCCTAGCCATAAGACAAACTCGTACTCTCACCCTAGCCCCATCGCTAGTTCTAACCAAATCTCTTACCAGAACACTATTCCTAGACCTAACCCTAGCCCAATACTTAGCCCTAGCCCTAACTTAGATAAAACTTTAACTCTAAATCTAACCCTAACCCTAATCTTAACCATAACCCTAACACTAACTGTAAATCTAACTTTAACCCTAAGGCTAAACCTAAACCTAACACTAGCCCTAACCCTAATGCTGATCCTAAAACTAGCACTAATCCTAACCCTAACCCTAAAACAAAGCTGAGCCATAGCCCTAACCCTAACCCTTAGCTAAATCAAACCCTAACTCTAACCTTAGATCTAATCTGAGATTTAATCCAAACACTAAAACTAACCCTAACCCTGACTCTGACCATAACTCTAACCCTAGCTCTAAACATAACTCTAACCCTAAACCTAAACCTAACACTAGACATAGCCCAAACCCTAACCCTAAATTTAGCCCTAAGCATAACCCTGGTACTTACATTAGTCATAACCGTAACCCTAGCACTCACTTAACACAAAACCTAGCCCTAATCCGAGCCATATCCCCAGTTTCAATCCTAATCCTAATCCTAACCCTAGCTTTAATAATAAATATTACCCTAGCCCTAACCCTAGTTCTAACTCTATCCATTCCCATAACCATAACCATAACCCTAATGGTAACCCTAGTCCTAAACCTAACCCTATCCCTAATCCTAATCCATTCCATTACCCTAAACCTAACCTAGACCCTAAACCTCATCCTATCATAAACCTAACACTAAACCTAATGCTAATTTGAGCCCTAAATTTAAGTGTTTACCTATACCAATCCCTAAACCAGAACCTGACTCTAAAAATACTCATAGCTCTAATCCTGTCCCTAACCCTAAAACTAACACTTAACTACATGTAGCCATACATAACACTAAAATTATCTTTAACCATAACCCAAGACCTGATATTAGCCCTAGCCCTAATCCTAGCCCTAACCGTAAAACAAACCATAGCCCTCTTCCTAGCCATAAACCTAGCCCTAAACATAACCCTAACCTTAACCATAACCCTAACCCTAATTCTAACCCTCACACTACCACTAAACCTAGCTATAACATAATCCCTTACCCTAAACTTAATCCTAACCCTAACCCTAACACTAGACCTAAGATGAACACTAACCCTAATCCTAATCCTAGCCCTAAGTTAACCCTATCCCTAATTCTAATGCTAACCATAGCCCTAAGACTAACTATAACTCTAACACTAGCCCTATCCCTAGTTCGAACCGTATCACTTTCCTTACCCTAAAATTAGCCCAAAACATATCCATAACTCTAGCCATAAATCTTGCCTAATCCTTATTCCTAGTCCTAACCCTAGATCTAACTGTAAGTCTAACTCTATCACTAACTCTAAGCCTAACATTAACACAAGCCCTAACCCTAGCACTAATCATAATAATAGCCCTAATCCTAATCCTAGCAGTGAAACAAAACCAAGCAATAGCCCTAACAGTAAACCTTAACTTAAACCAAAACCTAGCACTCAACCTAGACATAACCCTAGCCCTAATTTGAGTCCTAACCTTAACTTTAATACTAACCCTGACTCTGACTCATATCCTAAAACTCACCCTTGTTCTAAACACACCCTAAACTTAAACCAAACCCTTACAGTAACCCTAGACTTACTTTGAGTCCAAAACCTAACCCTAAAACTAACCCTGACCCTGACTATTCACCTAACGCTATGAGTAGTTCTAAATATCGCCCTAACCTTAAAACGAATTCTAACACTAGAGGTTTAACACCTAAACATAATCCAAAAATTAACCCTAATTTTAACCGTAATTCTTACATTAGCCATTGCTCTAAACCTATCCCTAACCCTAACACAAAAATTAGCCCTAATCCGAGCCCGAACCTAGCTTTAACCCTAACCCTAGCCCTAAATATATCTCTAACCCTATCCCTTACCCTAATCCAAACCCTAAACCTAAAGCTAACCCTAATCCTTAAACTAACCCAAACACTTACCCTACTAGTTTTAACCCTAGCTTTCATCTAGCTCTAAAAATAACCCAAACCTTAATCCTAATGCTGACCCTTTTTTCTGACCCTAACACTAATCGTAGGTATAATCCTGAACTGAACCTGAACACTAGCCCTTCCGGTAATCTTATACCTAAAACTAACCCTAACATTAGCCTTAGACCTAACCTAAACCTAATGCTAATTTGAGCCCTAATTTTAAACCTTAACCTATACAAAACCATAACGCAGACCCTGACTCTAAAAATACTCCTAGCTCTAATCCAGACCCTAACCCTAAAACTAACCCTTAACAAGCAATAGGCCTAACACTAAACCTAATCCTAAATCTAGCCATAACTCGAACCTTAGACCTAAAGAAAAACCTAGACCTAGCCCTAACAATAACTTGTACCCTAAATCAAACTCTAACCCTTCCCCTAGACCCAACCCCAGTCATAATTCTGGCTTTAACCCAAACCATAACCCAAACCTGAACACTGACACTGACACTAACATTAACCCTAGCTCTAAATATCACCCTAAACCTAAATGTAACCCTAAAACTGTACCTAGCCCTAACATTAACCCTAAAACTAGCCTAAATCATAACACGTTCTTACATTAGCTGTAGCCCCAACCTATCGTAAAACCTAGCCCTAATCCAAGTGCTACACTAGCTTTAACCCTAAACCTAATCCTAATCCTAACCCTAGCCCTAACCCTAACCCTAAGCCTAACCGTAGACCTAATCTTCAGCATAACCTTAGCCTTACCCCTAGTTCTAACCTATCCACTAATCTAATGATAATCCTAACACTTATGCTAACCTTAGGCCAAACCCTAATCCAATCCCTAATCCTAATTCTATCCATTACCCTACACTTAACCTGAACCCTAAACCTAAAACTATCATTATCCTATTCTTAACAATAATGCTAATTCAATCCCTAAAGTTAATCCTTAACATAACAAAAACTCTAAACCTTACCCTAACCCTAATATTACCCCTAGCTCTAAACCTAACCTAACCATAAACCTGACCCTTAAAATAGGCCTAGCTAAAAAAAAATCAAACATTTAAACAAACCCTAACTGTAACCCTAGACATGACTTTTGCCCTACTTCTAATCCTAGTCCTAATCCTAACACAAACCTTAGCCCACATCCTAGCCATAAACTTCACCTTAATCCTAAAACTAACCCTAAATCTAACCCTCACCCTAGCCCTAAAACTAGCTATAATCCAAACCCTTACCCTAAAACTAACTCTAACCCTAAGCCTAACACTAACCATAGACTTAATGCTAGGCCTAACACTAACACTAACCTTAGCCCTAATCCCAGGCATAATTTATCCCTATCCCTAACCCTAAACCTTGCCCTAAGACTAACTCTCTCACCCTATCCCTATACAGAGTTCTAATCCAATCCCTAAACCTAGACCTAAACTTAGCCTTAACCCTAGACCTATCCTTATCCCTAGCTCAAACTCTACATCTAAACCTAACTCTAAAATCTAACCATAAACCTAAGCCTAAATCTACACTAACACCAACCCTAACCCTAACACTAATCCTATTACTAGCACTAAACCTACCCCTAGCCTAAAACAAAACCGAGTCATAGCCCTAACCCTATACCTTAACCTAAACCAAACCCTAACCTTACACCTAGTTCTAAACGTAGCTTTAATTTTAGTCGTAAGTCTAACTTGGAATGTAATCCGGACAATGACTCTGACCCTAACACTAACTCTAGCTGTAAATATCATTATAGCCATAAACCTAACCATACACTAGACCTAGCCCAAATCCTAACACTATAACTAGCGCAAATCATAACCCTACTTAGTACATTATTTGTAGCCTTAACCCTAGTGTAACCTAACCAAAAACCTAGACTTAATCTGAGTTCTAAACCTAGCTTTAACCCTAAACTTAAACCTAACCCTAACCCTAACCCAAACAAAAGCCTTAATCCTAGCCCTAATCTTAGGTCTAACCCTATCCACTACCCTAATGATAACCCTAAATGTTATGCTAAACATTATGCCTAACCTTAACCCTATCCATTACACTAAACCACATCTAAACCCTAAACATAACCCTGTCATTACCCTAACCTAAACTTAATGCTAATTCAAGCCCTAAACCTAAACTCTAAACTAAACAACACCCTAACATTGAACCTGACCCTAATAATAACCCTAGATCTAAATCTGACCCTTACTCTAAACCTGACACTTACACTTGACCAAGCCATAAACCTAACACTAAATCTATCCCTAACTGTAACCCTAGACCTGGAATTAGCCCTAGCCCTAATACTAGCCCTAACCCTAACACAAACACTAGCCCTCATTCTAGCCCTATGCCCAGCATTAATCATAATCCTAACCCTAACCCTAGCCCTAGCCTAATACTAACCCTCGCCATAGCCCTCAACCTAGCTGTAACCCACTCCCTTACCCTACATTTAATCCTAACTCTAACCCTAACTTGAGTCTAAATCTAACACTAACCTAGTTCTAATTTAGCTCTATCCCTAAAAATAACCCTAGCCCTAGCCCTAAGACTAACTCTAACGCTCACACTAGCCCTATCACTAGTTCTAACCCTATCCCTTACCATAACCCTAACCCTAGCCCTAACCTTAGTCCTAATTTTTGGCTTATCCTCAGTGTAGCCCTAACCATAGATCAAATCCTAACTCTAAATCTAACCCTAACCCAAAGCCTAAGCCTAACCATTATAGACACATTTATATTTAGACTCTATGTCTACAGATGTTGTCTTCAATTATTATTTAGAATATAGTCATTAGTTTCATAAAAGGCATACCATTTCTGGTAGTATAAAGAGAACTGATGGTTAGGGGTAGGATGCTATGTTAAGGGGGAAAGTAGTGAGGGTATGAGATTAATCTATCTTAGCAAATTGGAGGAGAACTGTAATGAATAGACATGGATAATTAATGGAAGAATGCATAAATTGAAATTCCTTATCTGTATTCATAAAGTTACCCTATGTATAAATAGTAAAATTTAGGAGGTTGAAAGTGGGATAGAGGGAGGAAGAAAAAAATAGAAAAAAAAATAACAAGGAAATAAAGAAATAGAGGGAGAATGAAAGTAAGAGAAAATAAAGAGGAGGGTGAGGTAAGCCTATGCAATTCCTCTATATTATACTATTTTTGTGATTCAGTTCTTAAAGTCAAATTTTATGCAAAGTTCTTGATGTCACGTGTGTTGATATTGTTAGGACCACAGGGGGGAGGGTAGAGGAGAATGGATGAGAAGAGTGAGAATAGAAAAGTCTCTAAGAACTTGGTTTTCTTGCAGTAGGTGGAGTTGTTTATTCCTAGCTGGAGTCTCTGTGCTAAGGGTGGTCGAGGTAGCCAGTTTGAGAGGGCTTGAGCTTTTACCTGGAGCCTCCCTACTCTTAGTCTCTGAATTGGAAACCAGGTGTCTGTACAGTTTCTGTTCCACATTGATAGCTACACCCACCAAAAGCTTGTAAGAAAAATCTCGAGTTATCACAGCTGCAGGTAGGGGAGTTGGAAACATGGCACCGGATAAGCTGCACAACCGAGCTGGTAGCCACACCCACGAATAGATGGAGAGTAAGGTTTTGCCAGATGGATTCCATCTATTACCCATGTATGGTGTTCGGTGAGTTGGGTGGTTCTGGAGTGACCTTGTTCTGTGTCCAGAGTTCGGCGTGGTGACCCACAACAAAAGCCTCTGTGTTCTGTGCTGCGTTCCATCTGTGCAGAGAGTGCCCCTGTGGCTGAGACTGCTGTGTGTACCCAGAGCAACTGTGCAGCTGAGCCATCCATCTGTGCCAAGAGCACACATGCAGCTCTAGTTGTCTTCAAATTTCTATGATACTGGGCAGGGTTCATCTTTTACTTACCCTTACTATGCTCCACAGGTTTGGGCCTTGTCGGTTCAATGGTTCGTTTTCAGGAACAGTTTGTGTTTTAAGGTTTCCCTTCATTATGGCTTTTTGATGTGAATGAAAATTGAGCTGGAAATCAAACAGGGTTTGCAGTAGATGCTTGAAACTCCACACACTCAGTTCTCGGTGGGCACTCTCTGGTTTCTTTCTTTTGAAGGTAGGCCAAAGATGAAGCATCCAAAAGCAACTGTATCTGAGAGCCCTAAAGGAGAAAACAGAGAAATATGTATATATTGAAATAAGTCTCCCAATGATTTGATCAGGTTTCTTTGATACTGTAAAGTATTCATCTTTAACTTTCCCCACTGAGCTCCCCAAATTTAGGACATCTAGAATCAATGGCTTTCTATACAGGTAAGGATTAGTGTTATGGTTATGGTTAGGTTAGTTTTAGAGTTAGCGTTAGGGTTAAAGTTTATTTTGTTCAATTTTTTTTTTGATTCTTGGCTGGATTCATCTTTTTCCTAGCCTTACTATTCTCACCAGATTTGGGCCTTCTGGGTTTAGTGGTTTGCTCTCAAGAACAGTTTGTATTTTAAGGTTTCACTTCATTTTGACCTATATGAGTAAATGAAAATAGAGTTTGAAATCAAACAGAGTTGCTTTGAAAGTTTGATTGAAACTTCACACACTAAATCAGTTCTCAGTGTGCATTTTCTGGTTTGTTTCTTGTGGAAGTAGCCCTATGGTGAAATAGAATAAAATAGCTTCATCTGTGAGAGCTTTAGGAGAAAGCTTCAATATTTTTTGGTTGAAATACTTTTATACTGTGCAGAATTCATCCTTTACCTATCCTTAGTAGGATCCCCAATTTTGGGCCTTTAAGTTCAATGATTAACTGTCAGGAAGAATTCAAATTTTTAGGTGTCACTTCATTATGGCCTATAGGTGTGAATGACAATGAAGCTGGAAATCAAGCAGGGTTGGTACTAGCTGCTTGATATGTCACACATTCAATTAGTTCTCTGCGAGCACTCTCTGCTTTATTTCTATTGAATATAGGCCAATGAGAAGCATGCAAAAACAACTTTATCTGAGAGTACTTTATGAGACAACAAGGAAATAAGCATGTAATGAACTACCTCCCACAATTATCTGGTCAGATTTCTTTGATACTATGCATGATTTATCTCTTAGCTTTCCCCACTAGGCTTCACAACTTTGGGACTGATGAGAGCCATAGCCAAGTAGAAATGATGAATGGCATTTGGGGTTGAAAGGTGATCCTGCTCAGGGATTATTGTGGCTCCGGTTTTAGGGTGGATCCTGCTGGGAATAGGGCATCTCCAGGTTTAGGGTGGATCCTGCTGTGGATAGGGTGGCTCCAGGATTAGGGTGGTTCCTGCAGGGATTAGAGCATATCCTGCTGCCTCAGGCACCCACTCCTTTGGCGTTCCCATTGAGTTCTCGCAGGGTTCTGATAGTATTGGTATGCAGAACCTGGTGGAGGGAGTGTATTTCCCAGGTAGTGTGTGCAGAGTGTCGGTGAGAGTTCAGCAATAAAGAGTTGCTGATTGAATCTACAAGGCTGTGTGGTGGCTCGATTATTTTGTGCCCAGCCAGAATGTGGCATTTGGTAGCCTGTGCGGGGAACGCTTGAAGCTTGGAGGTAAGTGAAATTGCTCACCCCTGAGGAAGAGCCAAAGAATGGGTGACCATTTCCATAAACAATGTGTTATTATTTTGATTTATTTTGTTTTTATTTCAAGTTGCCTGTCCCTAGAACTTTATCAGGCAAACTGGGGAAAATGATTGACTCAAGGTTTGAAGTTGTTTGCCTGTAAGCAAGAGAAATTGTTAGAGGAAGGAGGAACCCCAGTAAGACCAAGAACAGTTAGGGAATATGTTGATACAATACAAAAATGTAGCCCATGGCTTTTTAAAGAGAAGTTGTTAAATATATCACAATGGGACTATCATGGTATCCTGTAGAAGGATTTCTCTTCAACAAGAAAGAGATGGCTAGTTCTGTTTACTACACTTGTCTAAGATCTTGGTTTTTACAGACATCTGATTAATTTACAAAGCTAAAGTGTTAAAATATCAACCACTAAATATAAAATCAAGTACTCTTTACTTATTAAGTTACATAAGTTAATATATTTAAACATTATGTGTGTTTTCATAAATTGGTAAATGAAAAAAAATGTTTAATATTGCTTTGTGTCTGTGTCTTTGCTGAAACAAGGTTACTAAGAGTTAAGATTCTATCAGGTGCAATTTATATACAAAGAGTATAAGAAGTTTTAGTTGGTTTCAATTACAGTATTATAGTACCATAAAAAACATGAAAGTATTTCATCTTATTAAAGTGGAGTAATTTGTCTAAATTCAAAAATTTCATACGGGTTGTTTCAGAATGTGAATTTATAAAAAGGGTTAACAGCTAAAGAAGAGATATAAAAAGATTCAAGATGTGGAAATATGTTTTAATATGAAAGCTGAAGAAAAAAGAAATATTTCTAGATGAGATAATCTTTGTGTGGTAAAGTAAAAAGTTGTAAAATGTCTAAGTAAGTTGCAAAAGGCTTTAAAAGGTTAAATTGAAGGTGGTTAAGATGCCTTCATGACGGAGGAATGATTGCATCATTCGAAGCCTAGTTAATCTTAAAAGCATTACTTAAAAAAATGAAAATGGAAAGATAATAGGATAAAAGCAATTTGGATAAAAAGTTTAAAAAATTTAAAGTGGAAAACTTCAAAAGACAAAACTACAGAAAGTTTAAAAATATAGAAAAGATGTAGGAAGATAAAAAAATGTAGAAAGACAAGAATTTTAAACCAACAAAATAGGAAGAAAATAAAAACTAGGAGGAAAAAAAGCAACTAAGGATAAATATACAAACCTTAGAAGAAAACTAGAAGATAGAAAAAAGATAAAAATGGTTAAAAATGTCAAATAAAGGTATTTCATATAAAAAATACAAAAAGCTAAGAGAACTATTAGATACAGACATTTAAGACAGAAAAATGTAGAAGAGAGAAATTTAAAGTCAAATATTGGATAAAATAGAAGAACAAGCAGATTATTAGTAATTTTTTCAAAAAGCCCATCAACTTTAATTTCTGGTGGTGCAGATATTAGAAATCTCAGATGAGGGTGTTAAAATTTATGGACAAGAGCCAATTTAGAAAAAGTTAAACTAAAAGAAAATTGGTTTAAAACCACATCAAAAAATTAAAAGGACTAAAGTAATTCTAAAATCTAAGGCAAAATGCTTTTGGAAGACTTAAATTTAAAAGGATCTTTAAATTTCCAAAGGATGCATATAGGATATTTTGGAACATCATCCCTGAAGAAAAATCAGTTAATGTTTTACTTAACAGGAATTCCATACAATCCACAGGGACAAAACATAGTTGAAAGAGCTCATCAAACTATTAAAATGTACTTTTTAAAGAAAAAAGAGGGAATTGGAAAGGGGTATATATCCCCCAAAGATAAACTTAAAATAACACTTTTTACTCTAAACTTTTTAAATTTGATTCATCAGGACTTAGTGCTGCAGAAAGACATATGTGTCCAAAAAATGTACATAAGCCTAAGGTACTTTGGAAAGATATTCTAACAGGACAATGGAAAGGTCCTGACCCAGTGATTGTCTGGAGTCAGGGTTCTGTTTGTGTGTTTCCACAGGGAGAACAGCAGCCGATTTTGATTCCAGAGAGACTAACCAAAGCAATTTCTACAGACCAAAAAGAAGATGATTTAACTCAAATCCATAACAGCTGATATCCAGAGCTCCAACTTGGCTATTATTACATGTGCCACAGTGATTAACTAGGATGCTTTTTTCAATATCTATTTTATTATTGCCTTTTCCCACATGATAAAGTTCTATTTTATTTTTTGAGCTCATACAGATCTAGGTTAATGTTTTTCTGATCAGTTCTATTTTTTGACTGTGGAGTTTTTAAACATTGCTATGGAGATTTCACCTGTGTAAAGCTACAAGGCCTTTAGTATTGTCTTATGTGTTGTATGTTATGTGTACACACTTTTGTTTTGTGTTGTATGTCTGTATGTGCGTATGTCCATATATATGATAAGCGCTAATGATCTGTTGGTATAGCGAATTGTGGTAGTGCTGGCGTATCTTTCTGATGGTGTCACCGGTGATACAATTTTTCCAAAAGAGCTGTCAATTGGCTTGGTGTCATGGCATTTCTGTATCCTCCTCCCTTCTGCTAGTGATGGTCTAAAATTGGGGGGGGGGCAACAGAGGTGCGGCAAAGAACCTCACCCCCTCACTGGCACCAAGGCCAAATTTAGGGTCCAACAGAGGTGAGGCAAAGAACGTCACCCCCCACTGGTGCATAGGCCTATCCAAAAGTATGGCTGTATGCTGGACCAGTAGTCAGTGATGGGTATGATCCAATTGCAGTGGTACCAACCTAAGACAGGAGGCTGATGCCTAGAGGTCAGCTCATCCGATGACGGGTAAGAACCATATGTTGTATTGGACAACCTAACAGGCACGGTCCCTAAGCCACATTGCTTGTTGTTTAATTAAACAGAAGGGTGGAGATGCTGAGAGCCATAGCCAAGTAGGAATGATGCATGGCATTTGGGGTTGAAAGGTGACCCTGCTCAGTTATTAGGGTGGCTCCGGGTTTAGGGTGGATCCTGCTGGGAATAGGGTGGCTCCAGGATTAGGGTGGATTCTGCTGGGATTAGGGCATATCCTGCTGCCTCATGTGCCCACTCCTTTGGAGTTCCCATTGAGTTCTCACGGGGTTCTGAGAGTATTGGTATGCAGAGCCTGGTGGAGGGAGTGTATTTCCCAGGTGTGTGCAGAGTGTGGGTGAGAGTTCGGGAATAAAGAGTTGCTGTTTGAATCTACAAGGCTGTGTGGTGGCTTGATATTTTGTGACCAGTCAGATTGAAGCATGGGACTTATATGATCAAAGATTATCTAAATTGGTTAGGGTTAATGTTATAGTTAGGGTTAGGGCTAGGTTTAGACCTAGTGTTAAGTTTAGAGTTTCTTTTGTTCAAATTTCTTTGATACTGGGCAGGATTCATCTTTTACATAACCTACTATGTTATTCAGGTTTTGCCCTTCTCAGTTCAATGGTTTCCTGAGAGTAACAGTTTGTATTTTCCGGTTTCACTTCATTTTGACTTATATGGTAAAGGGAAATGGAGCTCAAAATTAAAGAGTGTTGGTGTTACCTGATTGAAACATCACACACTCAATCAGTTGTCTGTGTGCACTCTCTGTTTGTTCCTTGTGAATGTAACCCTAAGCTGAAGCATGCAAAGCAACTTTATCTGAGAGTACTTTAGGGGGAAACAGGAAAATAGGCATGTACTGAACTATCTCTTCCAATTATTTGGTCAGATTTCTTAGATGCTGCACAAGATTCATCTATTAACTTGCCCCAGTAGGCTCCCCCCATTTGGGACATCTAGGATCAATAATTTTCTAAACAGGTTAGGGTTAGGATTAGGATTAGGGTTAGGGCTAGTTTCAGAGCTAGTGTTAGGGTTAGAGTTTGTTTTGTTCAAATTTCTTTGATAATGGGAAGCATTAATCTTTTACCTAGCCTTATTATGTGCCCCAGTTTTGAGTCTTCTTTATTCAATGGTTTGCTGTTGGGAATAGTTTGTTTTTAATGTCTCACTTTATTTTAACCTATTTGGATAAATGCAAATGGAGCTAGAAATCAGAGGGTTTATACTAGCCTGTTGAAACTTCACATACTCAATCAGTTGTCTTTGGGCACTCTGGATTTTTCCTTGTGAAAACAGCTATAAGATGAAGCATGCAAAACAAATTTATCCAAGATCACTTTAGGAGAAAACAGGGCAACGTGCATGCAGTGAAATACCTCCCCCAATTATTTGGTCAGAGATTCATCTGTAAGCTTGCCAACTATTTTCCCCAAGTTTGAAACTTTTATGATCAAAGGTTCTCTTAACAGGTTATGGTTACGGTATGGTTAGAGTTAGTGCAAGGTTTAGAGCTAGTGTTAGGGTTAGAGTTAGTTTTTTCAACTTTTTTTGATACTTGGAAGGATTTATATTTTACCTGTTCTTAGTATACTCCCCATGTTTGTGCCTCCTAGGTAAAAGGAGTTGCTCTCAGGAGCAGTTTTAATTTTCATGTTTCACTTCATTTTGCCCTCTAGGGGTGAATGGAAATGGAGCTGGACTCAAACAGTGTTTGTGCTAGCTGCTTGAAACTTCACATACTCTATCAGTTCTCAGTCCACATTCTCTCATTTCTTTATTGTGGAAGTAGTCTAAAGCTGAAGTAGAAAGAAACAGCTTTATCTCTGAGCACTTTAGGAGCAGGCTTCAACGTTTTTGGCTTGGATTGCTTTGATACTGCACAGGATTTATCCTTTTCCTAGTTTTAGTAGGATCCCCAAGTTTAGGCCTTTAAGGTTTGCCAGTTTACTCTCAGAAACAGTTTGAATTTTTAGGTTTCACTTTATTCTGGTCTATAGATGTGAATTAAAATGGAGCTGTAAATCTTACTGGGCTAATACTAGCTGATTGAAACTTCGCACACTCAATCAGCTCTCTGTGGGCACTCTCTGGTTTGTTACTTTTGAAAGTACCATAAACTGAAGCATGAAAAAAATAATTTATCCAAGAGCACATTAGGAGAAAACAGGGAAATATGAATGTATTGAAATACTTCCCCCAATTACTTGGTCAGATTACTTTGATACTGTGCAGGATTCATCTGCTAGGTTGCCCCACTAGTCTCCTTTATTTTGGGACTACATTGATCAAAGGTTCTCTATACAGGTTAGGTTAGGTTTAGTATTAGATTAGGGCTAGGGTTACAGTGAGTGTTTTGTTAGATTTAGTTTTGTTAATTTTTTTTTTTTTTATACTGGGAACATTCAGCTTTTACATAGCCTTACTCTATTCCCTAGGTTTGGTCCTCTTGGGTCAAGGGTTCACTGTCTGCAACAGTTTGTATTTTAAGTTTTCACTTCATTTTGACCTATATGGGTAAATGGAAATGGAGCTGGAATTCAAACAGGGTTGGTGCTTGCTACTTCAAACCTAACACACTCCATCAGTTCTCTATGGGCATTCTCTGGTTTATTCTTAGTGAAATTAGCCATAAGCTGAAGCATGCAAATCAACTTTATGTGAGAGCACTTTAGGAGAAAACGGGGATATATGCATTTACTGAACTACCTTCCCCAATTATTTGATACTGTGCAGGATTCATCTGTTAGCCTGCCCCACTAGGCTCACCAAGTGTGGGATTTCTAGGATCAAAGGGACTCTAAACACGTTAAGGTTAGTGTTAGGGTTATTGTTAGGACCGGTATTAGACTTAGTGTTAGTGTTAGAGTTAGTTTTTTTCTTCACCTTTATCTGATACTGTGCAGGATTAATAATTTTCGTATTTTGACTATACATCAAATGTTTAGGCCTCCTACATGAAGAGTTTGCTTTCAGGAACAGTTTTAATTTTCATGTTTCTCTTCTTTTTGCCCTATAGGGGTGAATGAAATGAAGCTGAAATTCGAACAGGGTTTGTGCTAGCTGCTTAAAACTTCACACACTCCAGCAATTTTCAGTGAGCATAATCTGATGTTTTCGGTGGAAGTATCCCTAAGCTGAAGTAGAAAGAAACAGCTTTATCTCTGAGTGCTTTAGGAGAAAGTAGAATACCCATGTACTGAAAGAGCTTCAAATTTGTTTGGTTGGATTAGTTTTACACTGTACAGGATTCATCCTTGACTTAGGCTTAGTAGGTTCCCCAAGTTTGAGATATCAAGGTTCAGTGGTTCAGTGACAGGAACAGTTTGAATTTTTAGGTTTCAATTTATTATGGTCTATAAGTGTGAATTGAAATGGAGCTGGAAATCAAACAGTGTTGGTGCTAGCTGCATGAAATTTCACACACTCAATCACTTCTCTGTGGGCATGCTCTGCTTTGTTCCTTGTGAAAGTACCTTCAGCTGAAGAATGAAAGAACAATTTATCCAAGAACACTATAGGAGACAACAGAAATATATATGAACTGAAGTACCTCCCCCAGTCATTTGGTCTGATTCCTTTGATACTGAGCAGGATTCATCTGTTAGCTTGCCCCACTAGGCTCCACAACTTTGAGACTTTGATGATCAAAGGTTCTCTAAACAGGTTAGGGTTAGACTTATGGTTAGAGTTAGGTCTAAGTTTAGACCTAGTGTTAGGGTTAGAGTTTGTCTCATTCAAATTTCGTTGATACTGGCAGGATATATTTTTACCCAGTCTTACTATGTTCCCCAGGTTTGGTCCTTCTTGGTTCAATGTTATGCTTTCAGGAACAATATGTATTTTATGGATTCACTTCATTTTGAACTACATGGGTAAATGGACATGGAGATGAAAATCAAACAAAGTTGGTGCTAACTGATTAAAACTTCACACACTCAATCCATTCTCTGTGAGCACTCTCTGGTTTTTTCCTTGTGAAATTAGTCCTAAGTTGAAGCATGCAATACAAATATATCTGAGAGCACTTTAAGAGAAAACAGGGAAATGTGCATGTGCTGAAATATCTCCCCCAATTATTTTGTCAGATTTCTTTTAAACTGCCCATGATTCAACTGTAAGCTTGGCCCACTAGCCTCCCCAATTTTGAAACTTCTATGATCAAACGTTCTCTAAAATGATTAGGGTTAGGATTAGCCTTAGGAATAGGACTAGGGTTTGACCTAGTTTTAGGGTTAGAGTTAGTTTTGTTAAAATTTATATGATACTTGGCAGGATTCACCTTTTTTCTATTTTTACTATACTCCAAATATTTGAGCTTCCTACATAAAAGGATTTGCCCTCAGGAACAGTTTCATTTTTCATGTTTCTCTTTTTTTACCCTATAGGGGTGAATGGAAATGAATCTGGAAGTCAAACAGGGTTTGTGCTAGCTGCTTAAAACTTCACACATTGAATCAGTTCTCAATGAGCATTCTGTGGTTTGTTTCCTGTGGAAGTATCCCTAAGCTGAAATAGAAAGAAACAGGTTTATCTCTGAGCACATTAGGAGCAAGCAGAATACACATGTACAGAAAGAGCTTCAATTTCTTTTTGGTAGGATTACTTAAATACTGTACAGGATTCATCCATAATCTAGCCTTAGTAGGCTTCCCAAGTTTGGGCCTTCAAGATTCAATGGTTCAGTGTCAGGAACAGTTGGAATTTTTAGCTTCACTTCATTATGGCCTAGAGGTGTGAATGGAAATGGACCTGGAAATCAAACAGGGTTGGTGCTAGCTGCATGAAACTTCACACACTCAATCATTTCTCTGTGGGCATGTTCTGCTTTGTTCCTTGTGAAAGTACCTTAAGGTGAAGCATGGAAAAACAATTTATCCAAGAGTACTTTAGGGGAAAACAGGGATACATGCATGTTTTGAAATACTTTTTCCAAATATTTGATCAGATTTCTTTGATACTGTTCAGCATTCTTCTGTTAGCTTGCCAAACTTGGCTCCCCAAATTTGGAACTTGTATGATCAAAATCTATGAAAAGACAGGCTTAGTTTTAGTATTAGGGTTAGGGCTAGGGTTAGAATTAATGTTATGGTTAGAGTTAGTTTTGTTCAAAATTCTTTGATACTGGACAGGCTTCCTCTTTTTCCTGGCCTTACTATTTTCCCCTGGTTTGGGCTTTCTCAGTTTAATGGTTTGTTAGCAGGAACAGTTTGCATTTAAAGTTTCACTTTATATTCTCCTATATGGATAAATGGAAATTGAGCAGGAATTCAAACAGGGTTGGTTCTAGCTGCTTGAAATTTCACACACTCAATCTGTTCTCTGTGGGCACTCTGGTTTCTTCCTAGTGAAAGTTTTCCAAAGCTGAGACATTCAAAAGAACATTATCCAAGAGCAGTTCAGGATAAAATAAGAAAATATGCATGTCCTCAAATACCTGCCCCAATTATTTGGTCAGATTTTTTTTTTTTTGATACTTGGCAGGAGTCATCTGTTAGCTTGCCTACTAGGATCCCCCAAATTTGGGAATGTTATGATTAAATGTTCTCTGTACAGGCTAGGTTTACCGTTAGGGTTAGGATGTGGTTTAGGTTTAGGGCTAAGGTTAGAGCTAGTGTTAGGATTAGAGTTAGTTTTGTTCACATTTATTTGATACTTGGCAGGATTCATCTTTAACTAGCCTTACTATGTTTGGAAGTTTGGTGTCTTCTCAGTTCAATGGTTCACTTTAAGGAACAGCTTCTAATTTAAGTTTTCATTTAATTTTGACCTATATGGGTAAATGGAACTGGAGCTAGAAGTCAAACAGGGTTGGTGCTATCTCCTTGAAACTTCACACACTCAATCAGTTCTCTGTGGGCACTTTCTGGTTTGTTCCTTGTGAATGTATCCCTAAGCTGAAGCATGCAAAGCAAGTTTCTCCGAGAGCACTTTAGGAGAAAAAAGGGTAATATAAATATATTGAAATACTTTGCCCAGTTATTTGGCCATATTTCTTTGATACTGTGAAGGATTCATCTACTAGCTTGTCCCACTAGGATCCCCAATTTTGGGACTTATATGATCATAGATTCTCTATACAGCTTAGGGTTAGGATTAAATATAGAGTTAAATCTAGCATTAGAGTTACAGTTAGATTTATCCAAATTTGTTTGATACTGGGCAGTAGTCATCTTTTCCTTACCCTTGTTAAGTTCCCCAGTTTGGGACCTTCTCAGTTCAAGTGTACACTGTCAGGAACAGTGTATATTTTAAGGGTTCACTTCATTTTGATCTCTATGGGTAAATGGAAATGGAGGTAAATGATTTTGAGAAATCAAACAGTGTTGTTGCTAGCTGCTTGAAACTTTGAATACTCAATCAACTCCCTGTCGGTACTCTCTGATTTCTTCCTCTTGAAAGTATGCCACAGCTGAAGCATGCAAAAATAGGTTTATCTGAGAGCACTTTAAGAGACAACAGGAAAATTTGCATTACTGAATGAACTACCTCCCCCAATACTTTGGTCAGATTTCTTTGATACTGCACAGGATTCATCTGTTAGTTTTCCCCACTAGTCTCAACAAGTTTGGAACTTCTATGATCAAAGCTTCTCTAAACAGGTTAGGGTTAGTGTTAGGGCTAGTGTTAGATCAAGTGTTAAGGTTAGAGTTAGTTTTATTCAAGTTTTTTGATATTGGGCAGGAATCATCTTTTACCTTGCCTTACTATGTTCACCAGTTTGGGGCCTTCTTGTTTCAAGGTTCACTGTAAGGAACATTTTGAATTTTAAGGTTTCACTTAATTTGAACCCATACGGGTAAATGGAAATGGACCTGAAAATCAAACAGGGTTTGTGCTAGCTGCTTGAAACTTCACACACTCAATCTGTTCTCTGTGGGCACTCTGTGTTTCCTCTTTGTGAAAGAGCTGTAAGCACAAGCATGCAGAAACTACTTTATCTGAGAGCACTTTAGGAGAAATCAGGGAAATATGCATGTCCTGAACTACCTCCCCCCCCCCCAATTATTTGGTCAGATTTGTTTGATAGTGCACAGGATTTATCTGCAAGATTGCTGCACTGGGTTCCCCAAATTTGGGACTTCTATGATAAAAGCTCTATAAACAGGATAGGTTTAGGGATAGTGTTAGAGTTAGGACTAAAGTTAGAACTAGTGCTAGGGTTACAGTTATTTTTGTTCAAATTTCTTTGATCCTGGGCAGGATTTCTTTTTACCTAGCCTTATTATGTTCCCCAGTTTTGGGCCTTCTAGTTTCAATTGTTCACTGTCAGGAACAGTTTGTAATTTAAAGTTTCACTTCAAGTTGTCCTATATGGGTAAATGGAAATGGAGCTAGTAATCAAACAGGGTTGGTGCTACCTGCTTGGAATTTCACAAACTCAATCAGTTATCCGTGGGCACTCTCTGGTTTCTTCCTAGTGAATGTTTTCCAAAGCTATGGCAATGAAAAGAACACTATCCAAGAGCACTTTAGGAGAAAAAGGCATGTACTGAAACACCTCCCCCAATTATTTTGTCAGAGTTTTTTGATACTGGGAAGGATTCATCTGTTTCCCTTCCCTACTAGGCACCCCAAGTTTGGGACTTCTATTAAGAAAGGTTCTCTAAACAGGTTAGAGTTAGGGTTAGGGTCAGGGTTAGGCCTAGGGTTAGAACTAGTATTGGGGTTAGAGTTAGTTTCATTCAAATTTCTTTGATACCAGGTAGGACTCATCTTTTACCTAGCCTTAATATGTTCCCCATGTTTGGGCCTTCTCGGTTCATAGTTTACTCTCAGGAACATTTTGTGTTTTAAGGTTTCATTTCATCTTGACTTATATGTGTAATTGGAAATGGAGCTGGATAACAAACACCATTGTTGTTAGCTGATTAAATCTTCACACACTCATTCAGTTCTCTGTGGGCACTCTCTGGTTTGTTGCTTGTGACTGTATCCCTACACTGAAGCATGCAAAACATAGGTTTAGGGTAGGGTGATATTTAGAGCTAGGTTTAGTGTTAGGGTCAGAATCAGTGTCTGGGTTAGTTTTAAGGTTAGGGGAAAACTCTAATTAGGGCTAAAATTAGGGCTAGCTGTAGGGTTAGGGTTTGGTTTATGTTAAGGGGTAGGGTTAGGGCTATGGCTCTTTTTTATGGCTAGGGCTATGTTTAGGGCTAGATTTTGCATTAGTGTTAGAGTTAGGGATAGTTTTAGGATGAGGTTTAGGATTGGGGTTAGGGTTAGATTTAGAATTAGGGTTAGATCTAGGTCTAGGGTTAGGGCTAGGGTTAGGGTTCTGGTAAGGGATAGGGTTAGAACTAGGGATATGGCTAGGAAGAGAGTAAGTTTTAGACTTAGTACCAGGCTTAGGGTTAGGGTTAGGGTTACAGATAAATTAGGGCTAGGATTAGGCCTAGGGTTAGTGTTAGCATTAAGTTTAGGAATAGGGCTAGAGTTAGGGTTCGCATTGGTGTTAGGGTTAAGTTTAGGGGAATGGATGCAGTTATAGCTAGCTTTAGGTCTAGGATGAAAGTTAGAAATAGGATTATGGCTAGGGTTAGAGTTCAGGTTAGGATTAAGGTAGCTTTAGGGCTAGATAATGACTAGGAGTTTTGTTAGGTTTAGGGCTAGGACTAGGGCTAGGACTAATGTCAGGTCTAGAGTTACAGTTAGGAATATTGTTAGGTTTAGGTTATGCCTAGTTCTAGTGTAAGAAGTACATTTAGGGTAAGGGTCAGGTTTTGAGCTAGGGGTTTTATTAGGGTTAGATTGAGGGTTAGCATTTGGTTTAGGTTAAATTTTACAGTTAAGGCTTGAGTTAGTGATAGGGTTTGGTTTAGGATTAGGGTAATGGATATGGTTAGGTTTAGGTTTCAGTTAAGGTTTAAGGTAAAGAATGGGTCATGTTTAGTGATACGGTTAGGGTTGGGATTATGTTTAGTGTAATGCTTAGGTTTAGAGCTCAGATTAGGGCTAGGATATGGTTTGGATTAAGTCTAGGATTAGGGTTAGGTTAGGAATAGGGCCAAGGTTTGGTTTAGGGTAAATATTAGGTTTAGTGTAAGTGTTAGGTTTAGGACTAGGGTTATGGTTAGGTTAGGGTACAGGTTAGTTTTTGAGCTGGTGTTAGAGCTAGAATGAGGTTTAGGTTTAAGTTTAGGTCTAGGGTTATGTTTAAGGTTATGATTTGGTTTAGGGTTGGGGTTATGTCTGGGGTTTTTAACTAGGGTCAGGTTTAGGTTTAGGGTAATAGATAATATTAGATGTATGGTTAGGATTAGGGTTAGGGTATGGGTTAGGGCTAGTGTTAGTTTTAGGTTTATTGTAAGGCTTAATGTTTCAGCTAAGGTTAGGGCTATTACAATGGTGAGTTTTCGAGTTAGATCTAGGGTTTCATTAATATTTGAGGTTAGGTTTAGTGTTACTGATAGGGTTATAATTAGGGTTATGGTAAGGGTTACGGTAATGGATAGGGTTTGAGCTAAAGTTTGGGCTAGGATTAAACTTAGGTTTAGAGATAGGATTAGGGTTAGTGTTTAGGATAGGGTAGGGTAATGTTTAGTGTAAGTGGTTTCCTTGAGCTAGTGTTAGGTCTAAGGCATGGCTTTGGGTTAGGGTTAGTGTGAGGGCTATGATTAGAGTTAGGGTTATGTTTAGGACTATGTTTAGGCCTAGGATTAGGGCTAGGTTTTATGTTAGGTTTAGGGCTAGGGTTAGAACTACAGGTAATGTAAGAGCTAGGATTATTTTTAAGGCTAGTATTAGGGTTAGGGTTAGGCTATGTCTAGTGTTAGGTCTAGGTTTTGTGTTAGTTTCAGGTTAAGAGCTATGTTTAGTGTTAGGGTAAGAGTCAGTGTTCGGTATAAAGTTAGGGTTTGTGTTATAGCCAGAATTAGGACTAGTTTTAGGTCTAGGGGTAGGGTTAGTGCTTGGTATAGGTTAAGGGTTATTGTGAGTGCTATGGCTAGGTATTTGTTTAAGTCTTGGGCTACAGTTATAGCTATTTTAGGATTATCTTTAGGTCAAGGGCTAGTGTTAGGGTTAAGTATAGATATACCATTACCAGTAGGGCTAGTGTTGGGTTTGGTTTAGGAATAGGGTCAGGTTTAGACTCAGGGTTAGTGTTAGGGTCAGAATAAGGGTCAGGGATAGATTTAGAGCTAGAATGAGGGCTAGGATTAGAACTAGTAATATGTTTAGATTTGAAAATGGGCTAAGGATTAGGGTCAGTACTAAGATTAGTCTTTGGGTTAGTGTTTGGCTTTGGATAAGGGAAAGTGTTAGAACTAGGGTTAGGGCTAGTGTTTGGGTTAAGGCTAGTGTGAAGGTTAAGATTTGGGTTAAATCTAGGGTTAGGGCCTAGATTATTGGTATGATTTGTGTTAGTGTTAGGGGTAGGGGTAGGACAATGACTAATGTATGAACTAGGGTTATGATTAGGGCTAGTTTTATGGTTAGGGTTAAAGCTAGGTCTTTGTGCTAGGGTTAATTTAAGGTTATGGTGATATTTAGAGCTAGGATTAGTGTTAGGGTCAGCATCAAGTTCAGAGTTAGTTTTAGAGTTAGGGTTAGGGCTAGGTGTAGGGTTAGAGTTTGGATTAGGATAAGGGTTAGTGTTAGGGCTATGGCTTAGTATTGTTTTATGATTAGGGCTAGGGGTACTTCAATTTGAGGATTAGCATTATTGTTATGGCTATGTTAGGGTTGGGTTTAGATTCATCATTTTGGTTAAACATAGAGTTAGGTTTAAATTTAGATTTAGTATTAGGGCTAGGTCTAAGGGTAGAACTAGGGATAGGGCTAAGGCAAGAGTTATTCTTAGGGCTAAGGTTAAGGTTTGGATAGGACTAAATAAGGGTTAGGATTAGTGCTAGGCTTAGTGTTATTTTAGGTCTAGAGTTAGGTTTAGGGTAAGGGATGGTGTTATACCTAGGTTTAGGCATAGGGCGAGGGTTAGATTTAGGGTTAAAACTCGGGTTATGGTTTGGGTTAAGGCTAGGGCTAATTTCAGGTCCAGCATTATGGTTAAAGATAGTTTTAGGGTTAGGTTTATGGCTACATCTAGTGTAATAGTAGGTTTAAAGTTAGGGTCAGGTTTAAAGCTAAGGGTATTATTAGGATCAGGGTCATTATTAGTGTTTGGGACAGGTTAAGGTTCAAATTGGGGGCTCAAATTAGCATTAGGGTTAAAATTAGGGTAATGATAGTGTTAGGTTTAGGTTTCATGTTAGGTTTAGTGTAATGAACAGGGTTACGATTAGGGATAGGTTTAGGTTTAGGCCTAGGGTTAGCATTAGGGTTAAAGTTATGATTAGGGTAATTGATAGGGTTAGAGACAAGGTTACAGCTAGGGTTATGGTAATGAGTAGTACTAGGGTTAGGGTTAAGTTTAGGGTTAGGGTTAAAGCTAGGGTTGGGCAGAGATTCGGGCTAGGTTTTGGGATAAATTAAGGCTACACTTAGGGTTAAGGCTAATATAAATTCTAGGGTTATGATTAATTCTAGTTTTAGGGTTAGGTTTAGGGCTAATTCTAGTGTTAGATTTAGGGTTAGGTTTAGGGCTAATTCTAGTGTTAGATTTAGGGTGATGTTTAGAGCTATGGTTAGTGTTAGTTCAGGTTCAGAGTTAGTTTTAGGGTTTGTCTTAAAGCTCAAATTAGGGCTAGATTTAGGGCTAGGTGTAGGATAAAGGTTTGGTTTAGGTTAAGGATTGGGGTTAGGGCTATGGATCAGATTTTATTTGGGCTAGGGATAGAGTTAGGGCTAGTTTTCAGATTAGCATTGGGGTTAGTGTTAGGGCTAGTATTAGTTTTATGTTTAGGCTTAGGGTAAGGGTTAGATTTAGATTTAAGGTTAAATCTAGTGTTAGGGCTAGGGCTAAGAAAAGGTCTAGGGTTAGGCCTAGGGTTAGAGCTAGGATTGGGGTTCCGGTAAGGGATAAGGTTAGAACTAGTTTTAATGAAAATGTGAGAGTCTTAGGGCTAAGTTAGAATTAAGGTTGGGGATATGGATAAATTAGGGATAAGATTAGGGCTAGGGTTATTGTTTGGGTTAGGCCTAGGTTTAGTGTTAGGGTGATGATTAAGGCTATATTTAGGGATAGGATAAGGGCTAGGGTTTTTATTAAGGTTCGGGCTAGGATTATGGCTAAGGCTAATGTTAGGTCTAGGGTAACCATTAGGGGTATTTTCAAGTTTAGGTTTTTGGCTAGGTCTAGTATAAGGGTTAGGTTTAGGGCAAGGGTCAAATTTAGAGCTAGGGAAATTATTAGGAACATGTTCAAATTTAGAGTTTGGTTCAGGTTTGAGTTCAGGGTTAGTGCTCAAATTAGCATTAGGTTTAGGGTTATTGTAATGATAGGGATAGGTTTAGGGTAATTGATAGGTTTGGGGTTAGTTATAGGGTTAGGGTTAGGGTAAGGCTTATGTTTAGGGTAATGGATACAGTTAGAGTTAAGTTTAGGGATAGGGTTGTGGTTACGATTAGCTCTTTAGTTATGGTTAGGGTGAGGGTTAGAACTAGGGTTAGGGTAAGGGTTCTGTTTAGCATAAGGGTTAGTTTATGAGCTATGGTTAGGGCTAGAGTGAGGGTTAGGTTAAAGGTTAGGTCTAGTGATAGAATTATGGTAGTTTTAGGGTTAGGGTTAGTTGTAGAGCTAGGGTTATCATTAGGGTTACGGTTTGGTTTGGTGTAATGGATATGGTTAGATTTAGGTGTAAGTTTAGGGTAGGGTTAGATTTAAGTTTAGGATTAAGGTTAGGGCTATGGTTATGTTTAGGTTTATGGTAAGGGTTAGGTTTTGAGCTAGGGTTAAGGTAATAGTGAATGTTAGGTTTAGGGTTAAGTCTAGGTTTATTTTTCTGGTTAGGGTTGGAGTTATGTTTATGATTAGAAATAGGATAGTGTGTAGGTTTAGAGTTAGTGTTAGGGCTAGTGTTAAGTTTAGGATTAGGGTTAGTGTTAGGGTTAGATTTAGGGTTATGCTTATGGCTAGTTTAAGGCCTAGGATTAGTTCTAGGTTTTGTGTTATGTTTAGTTCTAGAGTTAGGAGTGTGGGTAATATAAGAACTAGGGTTATGAATATTGCTAGTTTTAGGGTTAGGGTTATGGTCAGGTCTAGTGTTAAGTTCATACTTTCATTTTGGGACAGGTTTAGAGGTAAGTTTACTCTTAAATGCTTGTCAGTGTTCGGGTTACAGTTAGAGTTAGGGTTATAGCCAGAATTAGGAGTAGGTTTAGGCCTAGAGGTAGGGGTAGTGTTTGGGTTAGGGTAAGGGTTATTGTTAGGGTTAGGACTAGGTTTTTGTTTAGTTCTAGGGCTAGAGTTAAGGCTAGATTTAGGATTAGGTTTAGGTCTAGGGCTAGTGGTAGAGTTAGGTTTAGGAATAAGTTTATCGGTAGTACCACTGTTGGAGTTTGGTCTGGGGTTAGGGTCAGGTTTAGACCTAAGTGTAGTGTTAGGGTAAGAATAAGGGTCAGGGTTAGCATTAGAGTTTGGGTTAGGATTAGAGCTAGAATGAGGGCTATGGTCCAGACTATTAATGGAGTTAGGATTTTGGTTAGCCTAAGGATTAGGGATAGGTCTAGGGTTACCATTAGGGTTAGGGTTAGGGTTAGGGTTAAGTTTAGGATTAGAACTAGGGTTAAAGTTTGAGTTAGGGTTAGGGTTAAAGCTAGGTTTAGAGCTTGTATTATGGCTTGTTTTTGTGTTAGGGTTAGGACTACGATTAGGGCAATGGCTAATCTAAGAACTCGATTTACAATTAGGGTTAGTTTTAGGGTTAGTGGTAGGGGTAGGTCTAGTATTATGGGTAGGTTTAAAGTTGGGGTGATGTTTAGAGCTAGAGTTAGTGTTAGGATATGAGTCAGGGTCAGGGTTAGGTTTACAATTTGAATTAGTGATAGAATTAATGTTAGGTTTTTGTTTAAGCTTAGGATGGTGTTTAGAGCTTGGGTGAGTGTTAGGATATGAGTGAGTGTCAGGGTTAGTTTTAAGGTTAGGTTTAGGAGTTGAATTAGGGCTAGGGTTAGGTCTAGATGTAGTTTTATGGGGGTATAAGTTAAGGTTAATGGTTCAGGCCATTGCTCAGAATTGTTTTACTGCTAGGGTTAGCATTAGGGCTAGTTTTATGATTAATATTAAAGTTAGATCTAGTGTTAGTGTTTGGCTTAGTCTTAGGGTTAGGGCTAGATTTAGAGTTAGGGTTAGATCTACGGTAATGTCAAGGACTAAAGTTAGGGCAAGCACTAGTGCTAGGTTTAGGGCTAGGTTTTGGGTTATGGTAAGGAATAGGGTTAGAACTAGGGATAGGTCTAGTGTGAGAGTTATAGTTAGTCTTAAGTCTGGGATTAGGTTAGTTTTATGTATGAAGTTACCATTAGGGCCAGTGTTAGGGTTTGCTCCATGCTTAGGTTCAAGTTTAGACCAAGGGTTATTATTTGGGTCAGAATAAGGGCCAAGGTTAGCATTAGGGTTTGGGATAAGATTAGAGTAAAATGAGAGCTAGGGTCAGGAATATAAATAAAGTTTGGATTTTGGTTAGGCTAACGATTAGGAATAGGTCTAGGTTACAATTAGGGTTAGAGTTTTACTTATGGTAAAGGATAGGAATAGAACTAGGGTTAGGGTTAGGGTTAAAGCTAGGTTTAGAGCTTGGATTAGTGCAAGTTTTTGTGTTAGGGTTAGTGCTAGGGTTAGGGCAATGGCTTAGGTAAGAACTAGGGTTATAATTAAGGTTAGTTTTAGGATTAGGGTTAGGGATAGGTTTAAGGTTAGGTAGATATTTAGAGCTAGGGTTAGTTTTAGGATATAAGTGAGGGTCAGGGTTAGGGTTAGAACTCGAATTAGGGATAGGGTTACTGGTAGGTTTTGGTTTAAGGTTACGATGGTGTTTAGATCTAGGGTGAGTGTTAGGATATGAGTCAGTGTCAGAGTAAGTTAAGGTTGGGGTTAGGAGTCGAATTCGGGCTTGGGTTAGTTCTAGATGTAGTGTTAGTGTGGTTAAAGTTAAGGTTTAGGGTGAGGACTATTGCTTGGTTTTGTTTTACTGCTAGGGTTAGGGTTAGTGCTAATTTTATAATTAGTGTTAGGGTTAGGACTAGTGTTAGTGTTAGGCTTAAGCCTAGGGTTAGGGTTAGATTTAGATTTATGGTTAGATTTATTTTAGGGTAAAGACTGAGGATAGGGCAAGAGTTAGGGCTAGGGTTAGGATTATGGTATGTAATAGGTTAGAATTAGGTATAGAGTAGTGTGAGAATTAGAGTTAGTCTTAGGGCTAGGGTTAGAAAAGGGCTAAATTAGGGCTAGGATTAGGGCTATGGTTAGTGTTCAGCTTAAATATAGAACAGGGTTAGAGTTAGGATTAAGTTTAGGGTAAGGGGTGATGTTATACCTAGGTTAAGAGGTAGGGTCATATTTAGAATTAGGTTTAGGGATTTGGTTAATGTTATGATTAAGGCTAGGTTTAGGGCTAGAATGAGGGCTAGTGTTTGTTTTAGGTTTAGGGCTAGGATTTGGGGATATGGCTAATTTCAGGTCTAGAATTATGTTTAAAGATGATTTTATGTTTAGCATTATGTCTATGTCCAGTGTAAGGGTTAGGTTTGGGTTACAGTCAGATTTAGGCCTAGGGGTATTATTATGGACAAGGTCTGGGTTAAGGTTTAGGTTAGGTTAAGGTTGAAACTTAGTGATTGAATTAGGATTAGGGTTAGGGTTAGTGTAATGATAGGGTTATTATTAGGGTCCAGGTTTGGTTTAGGTTTATTAATAGAAATAGGATTAGAGATAGCATTAGGTTTAGGCCTATTATTAGCATTAGGGTTAGGGTTATATTTATGGTAATTGATAGAGTTAGACTAGGGTTAGGGCTAGGATTATGGTTATGATTAGGGCTAGGGTTATGGTTAGGGCTTGGGTTAGGTTTGAACCTTCAGATAGGGCTCAGATTATGGCTAGGTTTTGGGTTAAGTTAGTTCTAGGGTTAGGGTTATGGCTAATGTAAGTACTAGGTTTATATTTAGGGCTAATTTTAGGGTTAAGGTTAGGGCTAGGTTGAGTGTTAGGGTTAGGTTTAGGGTTAGGGTGATGTTTAGAGCTAGTGTTAATGTTAGTGTCAGAGTCAGGGTCAGAATGTTTAGAATGTTAGTTTTAAGGTTCGCCTTAAAACTCGAATTAAGTCCAGGATTAGGGATAGGTGTATGGTTAGGTTATTGCTTAGTATAAGTATTAGTGTTACAGCTATGGCTAAGTTTTGTTTTAGGCTAGGGCTAGGGTTAGGGCTAGTTTTAGGATTAGTATTAGGCTTAGGGCTAGTGTTAGGGTTAAGCTTAGGCTTCAGGTTAGGGTTAGATTTAGAGATAGGTGTTGATCTAATGCTAGTGCTAGGGCTAAGGGTTGGGCAAGGGTTAGGACAACAGTTAGGGCTAGGGTTAGAGTTATGTACAGGAATTACAACTAGTGATAGGGCTAGTGTGAGAGTTAGTTTGTTTTATGGCTAGGTTTAGGGTTATGTTTAAGGATAGGGCTAAATTAGGGCTAGGGTTAGTGTTAGGTTTAGGCCTAGGATTAGGTTTAGAGTTAGGGTTAATTTTAGTTTAAAGGAATGTGTTATACCTATATTGAGGGCTTGGTGATGGTTAGTATTTGGCTTAGGGCTAGGGTTAGATTTAGGGTTATAATTAAGGCTAGGGTTTAGGGCTAGGATGAGGGATAGTGTTTGCATTACTTTTAGGGCTAGTATTAGGTCTAGGGCTAATGTCAGGTTTAGGGTTACAATTAGGGATAGATTTAGTGTTATGTTTATGGCTTGGCCCAGTGTAAGAGTTAGGTTTATGGTAAGGGTCAGGTTTAGAGCTAGGGTTATTATTAAAGTCAGAATCAAGGTTAGGGTTTGGGTTAAGTTACGGTTTGGGTTAGGTTAGGGTTTAAGTTTATGGCTCGAATTGACATTAGGATTAGGGTTAGGGTAATGACAGAGTTAGGTTTATGGTTTAGGTGTGCTTTATTGTAATGGGCAGGGTTAGGTTTAGGCCTAGTGTTAGCATAAGGGTTAGGGTTATCATTAGGGTAATGGATAGAGTTAGATCTAAGGTTAGGGCTAGGGTTATGTATAGGATTAGGGCTTTTGTTAGAGTTCGTGTTAGGTTTTAGTTAAGGGATAAAGCTAGTTTTTGGACTCTGATTAAGCCTAGGTTTGGTTAGGGCTAGGGTTAAGACTATGGCTAATGTACAAAGTAAGGTTAGGATGAGTACTATTTTATAGGGTTAAGGTTAAGGCTAGTTCTAGTGTTAGGGGTAAATTTATGGTTACAATGATTATAGAGCTAGGTTTTGTGTTATGGTCAGAGTCAGGGTCAGAGTTAGTTTTCAGGTTAGGGTTAAGAACTAGAATTATGGATAGGGATAGGGTTAGGGATAGGTGTAGGATTAGGGTTTGGTTTAGGTTAATGGTTAGGATTAGGGCTATGACTCGGTTTTGTTTTATGGTTAAGACTAGGGTTAGTGCTAAGATAAGGGCTTGGTTTAGGATGCTGGTAGGGGAAATGTTTAGAACTACGTATAGGGCTAAGGCAAGAGTTGTAGTTTATCTTAGGCTAGGGTTATGTTTAGTGTTATGGATAGGGCTAAATTTGGTTTGAGATTAGGGCAAGTGTTAGTGTTAGATTTAGGCCTAGGTTTAGGGCTAGGTTTAATGTTAGGTTTAGGGTTAGTGATGAGATTACACCTAGGTTTAGGGTTAGGGTGAGGGTTAGAATTAGGGTTAGGGTTAGTGTTAGGGTTATTATTAGGCGAGGGTTATGTCTAGGATGTGGGTTAAGTTTCTTGTTACAGTTCCGACTAGGATTAAAGCTAGGGCTAATGTCAGATTTAGGGTTAGAGATAGCTTTAGTGTTAGGTTTATATCTAGGTGTATTTTAAGGGTTAGTTTTATGGTTAGGGTCAGTTTTAGAGCAAGGGGTATTGTTAGGGTCAGGGTAAGGATTTAGGTTAGGTTAATGTTTAGGGTAAGGCCTTGAATTAGCATTAGGTTTAGTGATAGGTTAACGATAGGTTTAGGTTTAGGGTTCTAGTTAGGTGTAGGGTAATAGATAAGGTTAGGGATCAGGATAGGATTACAGTTTGCCCTAGGGTTAGCATAAGGGTTAGGGTTATTCTTAGTGTAATGTGTAGGGTTAGAGCTAGGGTTAGGTTTAGGGTAATGCTTAGGATTAGGTCTAGAGTTGGGCTTAGGCTTAGGGTTAGGGCTAAATTTAGGGTTAGGGTCAGCTTTGGGGTTAAATACAGTAGGGCTTAGATTAGGGCTATGGTTAAGTTTAGGGTTAGGATTAGTGATACGTTCATCATTAGGTCTTGAATTAACATTAAAGTTAGGATTAGGGTAATGATAGGGTGAAGTTTAGGGTTTAAATTTTGCAATAGGTTAGAGCTATGGCTAAATTAAGAACTTGTTATGATTAAGGCTAGTTTTAAGGTTAATGTTAGGGCTAGGTATAGTTTCAGGTTTAGGGTGATGTTTAGAGCTAGGGTTAGTGTTAGTGTCAGGGTCAGTGTTCAGGTTAGGATTATGGTTAGTGTTAAAGCCAAAATTAGGATTAGGGTTAGGTCTAGAGGAAGAGTTTGTGTTTGGCTTTGACTAAGGGTTATTATTAGGGCTAAGTCTAGGTTTTTTTTTTTTTTAGGTCTGGGGCTAGAGTTATGGCTAGATTTAGGATTAGGTTTAGGTCTAGGGCTAGTGTTAGGGTTAGGTGTAGGTATAAGGTTAGTGATAGGGCTATTGTTAGAGTTTGGTTTAGGGTTAGGTTCAGGTTTACACCCACGATTTGTGTTAGGGTCAGAATAAGGGTCATAGTTAGGGTTAGGGTTTGGGTTATGGTTAGAGATAGAATGAGGGCTAGGGTTAGGACTAGTAATAGGGTCAGTGTTTGGGTTATGTTTAGGATTAGGGTTAGAATTAGGACCCTAATTCTAGCATTACTGTTAGGTTTTTGCTCAGGGTAAGGGATAGGGTTAAAGCTAGGGTTAGGGCTAGGGTTAGGATTAAAGCTAGGTTTAGAGCTCGGAGTAGAGCTAGTTTTGTGTTAGGATTAGGGCTAGGGTTAGAGTAATGGCTAATGTAAGAACAAGAGTTAAAATTAGGGTTAGTTTTAGGCTTAAGGCTAGGTGTTAGACCTCTAGTGTTGAGATAAGGTTTAAGGTTATGGTGATATTTAGAGCTAGTGTTAGTGTTAGGTTAATAGTCATTGTCAGGGTTAGTTAAGGTTAGGGTTAGGACTCGAATTATGGCTAGGGTTACTGTAAGCGTTCCATCTAAGGTTACGATGGTGTTTAGAGCTAGGATGAGTGTTAGGATATGAGTCAGAGTATAAAGTATAAGGTTAAGACTCGAATTAGAGCTAGGGTTAGGTCTAGGTGTTGTGTTAGGATTTGATTTAAGTTAAGGTTTAGTATTAGGGCTATGGCTCAGTTTTTATTTACTGCTAGGGTTGGGGTTAGGAATAGTTTTATGAGTAGCTTTAGAGTTAGGGATTAGGCTTTGGCTTAATGTTAGATTTAGAGTTAGGGTTAGATCTAGAGTTATGGCTAGGAATAAGGATAGGGCAAGGTTTATGACTAGGGTTAAATCTAGGATTAGGGTTAGGGTTAGGGTTATGGTAAGGGATAGGGTTATAACTAGGAATAAGGCTAATGTAAAAGATAGAGTTAATCTTAGGGCTATGGTTAGGGTTAAGAACAGGGTTCAATTAGAGCTAGAATTAGGGCTAGGTTTATTGTTCAGCTTAGGCCTAGCATTAGGTTTACGGTTACGGTTAAGTTTAGAGTAAGGATTGGCATTATAGCTAGACTTAGAGGTAGAGTGAGGGTTAGAATTAGGTCTAGGCCTATGGTTAGGGTTAGCTTTATGATTAAGGCTAGTTTTAGGGCTAGCATTTGTTGTACGTTAGGTCTAGGGTTAGGGCTAGGGCTAATATAAGGTCTAGGGTTATGGTTAAAGATAGTTTTAGGGTTAGGTTTGTGGATACAGGTAGTGTAAGGGTTATGTTTATGTTTAGGGTCGGGTTGAGAGCTAGGGGTTTTTTTAGGGTCAGAATCTGGGTTAGGGTTTGGAATAGGTTAATGTTTTAATTTAGGCTTGAATTAATGTTAAGATTAGGATTAGAGTAATGATAGGGTGAGGTTTAGGTTTTAGGTTTGGTGGGTAATGGATAGGGTTAGGATTAGGGATAGGGTTAGGTTTTGTCCTAGTGTTAGCTTTAGTTATGTTTATGGCAATAGATAGGTTTAGAGCTAGGGTTTTGGATAGGGTTATGGTTATGATTAGGGCTAGGGTTAGGGTTAGTGTTAGGGTAAAAACTCGGGTTAGGGATTGAATTAGGGCTAGGTTTTGTGTTAAGTTAGTGCTAAGGTTAGTGTTATGCCTAATATACGTACCAGGGTTATAATTAAGGCTTAATTTAGGTTTAGGGTTTGGGCTAAGTCTAGTGTTAGGTTTAGGTTTAGGGTTAGGGTGATGTTTAGAGGTAGGCTTATTGTTATGGTCATATTCATGGTTAACGTTAGTTTTAGGGCTCAGCTTAGAACTCGAATTAGGTCTAAGTTTAGGGTTAGGCTTAGGGTTTGGTTTAGGTTAAGGGTTAGGGTTAGGGCTACGTCTCGGTTTTGTTATAAGGTTAGAGCTAGGATTAGGGCTAGTTTTAGGATTAGCATCAGGGTTAGGTCTAGTGTTAAGTTTAGGTTTGGGCTTAGGGTTAAAGTTATATTTAGAGTTAGAGTTAGAACTAGGTTATGGCTAGGGCTAAGGATAGGGCTAGCATTAGGCCTAGGATTATTGTTCCAGTAAGGGATAGGTTTAGAACTAGACATGGAGCTAGGGTGAGAGTTAGAGTTAGTCTTAGGGCTAGGGTTAGGTATAGGCCTAAATTAGGGCTAAGATTAGGGCTAGGGTTAGTGTTAGGGTTAGGCCTAAGTTTAGGGTTAGGGTTAGGATTACGGCTAGGTTTAGGGCTACAATAAGGCCTGGGGTTTGTGTTAGGTTTTGGGCTAGGATTAGAGCTAGTGCTATGTCAGGTTTATGGATACACTTTGGGATAGATTTAGAATGTTTTATGGCTAGGTCTAGTATAAGTGTTAGGTTTAGGTAGGGGTCAGGTTTAGAGCTAAGGGAATTATATAGGATAAGGGTCAGGGTTAGAGTTTTTTGAGGTTAGGGTTTAGAGTTAAGGCTATAATTAGCTTTAGTGTCAGGGTTAGGGTAATGATAGGTTTTTGTTTAGGGTTCAGTTTAGGTTTAGGATATTTGATAGGGTTAGGGTTAGCGATAGGGTTAGGGTTAGCTCTAGAGTTTGCATTAGGGTAAGGGTTATGGTTAGGATAATTGATAGGGTTAGAGCTAAGGTTAGGACTATGGTTATGGTTAGAAATAGGTCTTGAGTTAGGGTTATGGTTTGATCTTGGGTTAGGTTTAGGGTTATATTTAGTGTAAGGGTTGGATTTTGAGCTAGGTTTAGGGCTAGGGCGAGGGTTAGGGTTAGGTTTCAGTCTATGTTAGGGTTAGGTTTAGGGTTAGGACTAGGGCTACGGTCATCATGAGGGGTAGTGTTAGCATTAGAGTAATGGATATGATTACATGTAGGTTAAGGTTTATGGTACGAGTTAGATTGAGGTTTAGGCTTAGGGTTAGGGCTATGTTTATGGTCAGTTTTATGGTAAGTGTTAGAGTTTGAGCTAGGGTTAGGTCTATGGTGAGGGTGAGTTTAAGTGTTAAGTCTATGATTTGTTTTTTGGTTAGGTTTCGACTTAGTGTTAGACCTAGGGTTATCAATAGAGTTAGGGTTATGTTTAGGGTAATGGGTATCTTTAGAGCTAGGTTTAGTGCTAGAGTTAAGTTTAGGATTAGGAATAGTTTTAGGGTTAGATTTAGGGATAGGTGTAGGTATATATTTAGGGTAAGGGTTAGGTTTTTTATTAGGGTTAGGATTAACGTGGGGTTAGGTTAGGGTTAGGGCTGCAGTTTGTACTAGGGTTATGCCTCAGTCTAGGTTTAGGCATAGGATAAGACCTAGGTTTGTGTTAGGTTTAGGCCTAAGGTTAGGGCTATTGGTAATATAAGATCTAGGGTTATTATTAGGGCTTGTTTTAGGGTTAGGGTTATGGCTAGGTCTAGTGTTAGGTTTAGAAATTAGTTAGGCTCATGTTTAGAGATAGGTTTACTGCTAAAGGCAGTGTCAGTGTTCAGGTTAGAGTTGGGGTTAGGGTGAAAGCCGGAATTAAGACAATGTTAGGTTTAGGGGTAGGGTTAATTTTTGGTTTAGGTTAAGGTTTATTGTTAGGGCTAGGACTAAGTTTTTGTTTAGGTCCAGGGCTAGATTTATTATTAGATTTAGGATTTAGTTTAAGTCTAGGGCTAGTGTTGGGGTTAAGTTTAGGTATAAGGTTACTATAGGGCATGTTTCAGGGTTTGGTTTATGGTTAGGGTAAGGTTTAGACCTATAAGTGTTAGTGTCAGAACAAGGGTGATGGTTAGTGTTTGGTTTTGGGTTAGGGTTAGAGCTACAATGAGGGCTAGTGTTAGGACTAGTAATAGGAATAGAGTTTGGGTTAGGCCAAGAATTAGGATTAGGACTAGGGTTAGCATTATGGATAGGGTTTGGCTTAGGGTAAGAGATACATTTAGGTCTAGAGTTAGGGTTATGTTTAAGACTAGGGTTAGGGTTAGGTTTAGGTTTAAATCTAGTGTTAGGGTTCGGATTACGGCTATTTTTGCATTAGGGTTAAGGCTAGAGTTAGGCCTACAGCCAATGTAAAAACTAGCATTACGATCAGGGTTAGTTTTAGGGTAAGGATTTTGGCTAGGTCTAGTGTTAGTATTAGCTTTAGGGTTAGGATGGTATTTAGAGCTAGGGTTAGTTTTAGGCCTAGGACTTGAATTAGAGCTAGGGTTATGGCTAGTTGTAGGATTAGGGTTTGGTTTAGATTAAGGTTTACAGTTAGAATAATGGCTCAGTTTTGTTTTAGGACTAGGGCTAGGGTTAGGGCTAGTTTTAGGATTAGCAATAGTGTTATGACTAGTTGTAGGGTGAGGTTTAGGCTTAAGTTTAGAATTATTTTAGAGTTATGGTTAGATCTAGGGTTAGGGCTATGGCTAGGATGAGGGCTAATGTTAGGGCTATGGTAATGGATAGGGTTAGAAACATAAATAGGGCTAGGGTGAGAGTAAGTTTGTCTTAGGGCTAGGGTTAGTGGTAGGGTTAGGGTTAGGGCTAAATTAGGGCTAGGATTAGCGTTAGGGTTAGTGTTAGGGTTAGGCCTATGGTTAAGGCTAGGGTTAGAGTTTGTATAATTGTTAGGGTTAGGGTTAGTTTCACGGGAAGTGATGGGGTTATAGCTAGCTTCAAGACTAGGTCGAGGGTCAAAATTAGGGATAGGGCCAGGGTGAGGGTTTGGATTAGGATTAAGGCTAGGTTTAGGGCTATGATGAGGGCTAGGTTTTGTGTTAGTGTAAGGGCTACAATTAGGGCTAAGGCTAATGTCAGGTCTATGGTTACCATTAGGGTTAGGTTTATTTGTAGGTATAGTGTAATGATTAAGTTTAGGTAAGGGTCAGGTTTATCGCTAGGTGTATTATTAGGGTCAGGTTCCAGGAAACGGTTTGCTTTAGGTTAAGGTTTAGGGTTAGGGATCGAATTAGCATTTTGGTTAGTGTTATAGTAATGGATAATGTTAGGATTAGGGTTCAGTTAATATATAGAGTAATGTATAGGGTTAGTTTTAGGGATAGTGTTATGTTTACGCCTAGGGTTAGCATTTGGGATAGGCTTATGTGTAGGGTAATGTATAGAGTAAGTGCTAGTGTTAGGGATTGGTTTGAGGTTAGGATTAAGGCTAGGGTTAGGGTTAGATCTAGGGTTACTGTTAGGGTTAGGTTTAGGTTAAGTGTTTATGGTTAGGGCTAGGGCGAGTTTTAGGGTTATAGTCATGGCTATGGTTAGATTTGGATTAGAGTTAGGGCTAGGGTTAGGGTTAGGGTTAGGATTATATTTAAGGTAATGGATAGAATTTGAGGTAGGATTTGTGCTATGGTTACAGTTATGATTAGGGCAAGTGTTAGGGTTAGGGTTAGGGTTACATTTAGGGTAAGAGTTAGATTTTGAGCTAGGGTTAAGCCTAGGGAAAGCATGAGGGTTAGGGTAGGGCTAGAGTTATTGTTATGGTTAGGCTTACAGCTAGTTTTAGTGCTACGTTTAGGGCTATGTTTTGGGGGAGGTTTAAGTCTAGTGTTAGGACTATGGGTAATATAAGAGCTAGGATTATGGTCATGTTTAGTTTTAAGGGTAGGGTTATGGATAGGTCTAGTGTTAGGGATAGGTTTTTTGGTTAGTATAAGGTTTAGAGTTAGGGTTTGTGTTAGAGTAAGGGTCAGTGTTTGGGTTAGCATTGGATTTAGGTTTAAGGCCACAATTTTACTATGGTTAAGTCTAGGGGTATTTTTAGTCTTTGTGTTAGGCTAATGGTTATTGTTAGTAATAGGGGTATGATTTTGTTTAGGGCTGGGACTAGAGTTATGGCTATATTTAGGATTAAGTTTAGGTCTAATGCTAATGTTATGATTAGGTTTATGTATAGGTTTATGATCAGGCCAGTGTTAGTGTTTGGTTTAGGGTTAGGGTCAGGCTTAGACCTAGGGTTATTGTTAGGGTCAGAATAGGGTCAGGGATAATCTTAGGTTTTGTGTTTGGGTTAGAGATAGAAGGAGACCTAGGGTTAGGACTAGGAATAGAGTTAGATTTGGGGGTAGGCTACGGATTAGGGTTAGGACTAGGGTAGCATTCCGGTTGGGGTATGGCTTAGGGTAAGTGATAGGGTTAGAGCTTGGATTAGGGTTCGGGTTAGCATTAGGGTTAAAGCTAGGGTTAGGGTTCAGATTAAGGCTAGGTTTAAGGTTAGGGTTAGGGCTATTTGTAATGTAAGAACTGGCATTATGTTTAGGGCTAGTTTCAGGTTTAGGCTTAGGGCTAGATTTAGTGTTCGGGTTGGGTTTAGGGTTAGGGTAATGCTAAGAGCTAGGGTTAGTTTTAGGATGAAAGTCAGGGTCATTATTAATTGTACGGTTAGTTTTAGGACTCGAATTAGGGCCAGGTTAAGGGCTTCATGTAGCGTTAGGGTTTGGTTTAGGTTAAGGTTTAGGATTAGAGTTGTAGCTCAATTTTTCTTGAATGCTATGGCTATGGTTCGGGATAGTTTTCAAATTAGCATTAGGGCTTATGTTAAGGTGAGTTTTAGGTTTAACATTAGGGTTAGATTTAGAATTTGGGTTAGATCTTGTTTTAGGGCTAGGGCTAAGTTTGGGGCTAGAGTTAGGGCTAGGCTTTGCATTATGGTAAGAGATATGGTTAGAACTAGGGATAGGGCTAGGGTGAGAGTTAGAGTTATTCCTAGGGCTAGGGATATGATTAGGTTTTGGTTTAGGGATAAATTAGTTCTAGGATTAGAGCTAGGGTTAGTATTAGGGCTAGGCCTTGGTTTAGGGCTAGGGCTAGAATTAGGGTTAGGATACGGTATGATATTATAGCTAGGTTAAGGTCTAGGGTGAGGGTTCATCTTAGGGTTAGGCCTAGTGTTAGGCTTAGGGTTTGTTAAGTCTAGGTTTCGGGCCAGGATTAGGACTATGATTTTTGTTTTGTTTTGTTTTGTTGTTTTTTTAGCATAAGGGCTAGCATTAGGACTAGGAATAATGTCACATCTAGGGTTATGTTTAGGGATAGTTTCAGGATTTGGTTTATGGCTATGTATAGTGTAAGGGTTAGGTTGAGGGTTAGGATCACTTTTAGAGATGGGGTATTAGTAGGGTCAGGAACAAGGTTCGGGTTTGTCTAGGTTAAGGTTTGGGGTTAGCGCTTAAAGATAATTGATATGGTTAGGTTTAGGGTTCAGGTTAGGTTTAGGGTAATGGAGAGGTTATGGTTGTGTATAGAGGTAGGATTTTCCTAGGATTAGTATTAGGGTTAGGTTTAGGGTTAAGGTAATGGATAGGATTAGAGCTAGAGTTAGGGCTAGGGTTATGATTAGGATTAAGGCTAGGGTTAGGATTAGGTTTAGAATTAGGGTTAGGTTAAAATCTAGTTTTAGGGTTAGGTTTAGGGTTAGGTTTTAGAATAGGTTAGGGGTAGGTTAGGGCTATGGGTAATATATGAACTAGTGTTATGATTAGGGCTAGTTTTAGGGTTAGGTTTAGGGCTAGGTCTAGTGTTAGGATTAGGTTTAGGATTAGGGTGATGATTTGAAATAGGGTTAGTCTTAGGTTCAGAGTCAAGGTCAGTGTTAGTTTTAGGGTTAGGGATAACACTCAAAATAAGGCTAGAGTTAAGGGTAGGTGTAGAGTTAGGTTTTGTGATATGGTTAGGGCAAGAATTAAGGCTAAGTCTAATGTCAGGTCTGAGGTTACACTTAGGTTAGTGTTAGGGTTAGGGATAGGGCTCAGTATTTTTGTGTTGTTGTTGTTTTTTTTTTTTTGGTAGAGCTACGGGGGGTTTAGAACTAGTTTTAGGATTAGCGATAGTGTTAGAGCTAGCAGTAGGGTGAGGTTTAGGCTCAGGCTTGGGGTTTTATTTAGAGTTATGATTAGATCTAGGGTTAGAACTTGGGCTAGGTTAGGGGTTAGATTAGGGCTAGTGTTAGGGTTATGGTAACAGATAGAGTTAGTACTAGAAAAAGGTCTCAGGCAAGAGTTAGATTTTTGTCTTAGTGGTAGGGTTAGAGTTAGGTTAGAGTTAGGGTTATGGTTAGCACTAAATTAGGGCTAGTATTTGAACTATGGCTAGTGTTACGGTTAGGCCTAGGGTTAGGTCTAGGGTAAGTGTTAAGATTAGGGTTAGGGTTAGGGTTAGGGGAAGGTATGTGCTTATACCTAGGTTCAAACTAGGGATAGGGTTGAAATTAGGGATTGGGCTAGGGTTAGGGTTCAGGTTACGATTAAGGCTAGGTTTAGGGCTAGGATTAGGTCTCGGGTTTGTATTAGGTTTAGGGCGAGAATTAGGTCTATGATTAATGTCAGTTAGGGTTATGTTTAAGGATAGTGTTAAGGTTAGGTTTATGGCTAAGTCTATTGTAAGGGTTAGGTTTCGAGAAAGGATCTGGTTTAAAGCTAGGTGTAATATTAGGGTAAGTGTCTTGTTTAGGGTTTTGTTTAGGTTATGGTTTAGGTTTAGGGCTCAATTTAGCATTAGGGTTAGAGATTGTGTTATAGTAATCAATAAGGTTAGATTTAGTGTTCAGGTTAGTTTTAGGTAATGGATAAGGTTAGTGTTAGAGATAGGTTTAGAGTTAGGCCTAGGGTTAGCATTTGGATTAGGGTTTGAATAGGTTTAGGACTAGGGTTATGGTTAGGATTAGGGCTAGGGTTAGGGTTAGGGTTAGGGTTAATCCTAGGGTAGTGCTAGGTTTAGGTTTAGGGTAAGTGTTAGGATTTTAGCTATGGTTAGGGCTAGGGCAGTGATTAGAGTTAGTGTGACATCTAGGTTTAAGGTTAGGGTTAAGTTTAGAGCAATGGTTAGCATTAGGTTTAGGGTTATGTTTATGGTAATGGATAGAGTTAGAGCTAGGGTTTGGCCTTGGTTATGGTTAGGATTAGGACTAGGGTTAAGGTTAGGGTTAGGTCCATAGTTATATTTTGGTTAAGGGTTAGTGTTTGAGCTAGGGTTAGGGTTAGGGCAAGGGTTAGGTTTAGGGCAAGGGTTAGCATTAGGGTTAAGTCTAGCGTTAGGGTTAGGGTTACACTTAGGGCTTGGTTTTGTGTGAGTTTTAAGACTAACATTAGGGCTATAGGTACTGTAAGACCTTGAGTTAGGGTTATGGCTAGGTCTAGTGCTAGGGTTATGGCTAGATTTGGGGGTTAGGATAAAGTTTAGAGCTAGGATTTGTGTTAGAGGAAGGGTCAGTGTTTGGGTTAGGGTTATGGCCAGAATTAGGACTAGGCTTAGGTCTAGGTGTAGAGGTAGTGTTTGGGTTAGGTTAAGGGCTATTTTGAGGGCTAAGGCTAGGTTTCTGTTAAGGGATAGTGCTGGAGTTATGGCTAGATTTAGTATTAGGTTTTTGTCTAGGTTGAGTGTTAGGGTTAGGTTTAGGTATAGGGTTACACATCAGGCTAGTGTTAGGATTCAGTTTAGGGTGATGGTCTGGTTTAAAATTAGGGTTAGAGTTAGGTTCAGAATAAGGTTCAGGGTTACGGTTAGGATTTTAGTTAGGATTAGCGCTAAAATGAGGACTAGGGTTAAGACTAGTAATAGTGTTATGGTTTGGGTTAGTCTAAGGATTAGGATTAGAACTAGCATAGCATTAGTGTGAGGGTTTGGCTTAGGATAAGGGATAGGGTTAGAGCTCGGGTAAGGGCTAGTGTTAGGGTTAGAGGTAGGTCTAGGTAAAATTTAGGGCTAGGGTTAAAGATAGGTTTAGGTCTCAGATTAGAGCTAGCTTTTCTGTTAGCACACGACCTTGACTAATGTAAGAACTGGCGTTATGATTAGGGCTAGTTTTAGGGTTAGAGTTAGGGCTAGGTCTAGTGTGCGGGTTAAGTTTAGTGTTAATGTGATGTTAAGTGCTAGGGTTATTGTTAGGATCTGAGTCAGGGTCATGGTAATTTCTAGAGTTAGGGTTAGAACTCAAATTAGGACTAGAGTTAGGGTTAGGTATAAGCTTAGGTTTGAGTTTAGGTTAAGGATTAGGGTTAAGCCTATGACTAGGTTTATTTGAGTGCTAGGGCTAGTGTTAGGATGAGGTTTAGGTTTAGGATTAGGTTTCAATTTAGTGTTAGGGTTAGTTCTAGGTTTAGGGATAGTGTGAAAATAGGAATGGGGTTGGGGATAGGTTTATGTCTAGGGTTTGTATTATGTTAAAGGATAGATTTAGAACTAGAGTTTGTGCTAGAATGAGTGTTAGGGTTAGGGTTACAGTTAGGGTTAGGTTAAGGACTAAATTTATGCCTGGATTAGCACTAGGCTTAATGTTAGGGATAGGGATAGGGTTAGGATTAGTGTAAGGTATGATGTTATAGCTAGTTTTAGGGAGAGGGTCAAAATAGGGTTAGGGCTAGGGTTAGGGTTAGTGTTAGGATGAAGGCTAGGTTTAGAACTAGGATGAGGGCTAGGTTTAGTGCTAGGATGAGGGCTAGGTTTTCTGTTAGGTTTAGGATTAGAATTAGTGCTTGGGCTATTGTCAGGTCTAGGTTTATGGTTAGGGTTAGTTTTAGAGTTAGGTTTATGGCTAGTTCTAGTGTAAGGGTTAGGTTGAGGGTTAGAATCAGGTTTAGAGATAGGGTTATTATTAGTGTCACGGTCATGGTTAAGGTTTGAGTTAAGTTAAGGTTTAGGATCAGGGCTTTCATTAGCGTTAGGCTTAGGGTTAAATTTAGGGTAATGTTTATGGTTAGGTTTAGGTTTTAAGTTAGGTTTAGGGTAATGAATAAATTTAGGGTTAAAGATAGGTTTATGGTTATTCTAGGGTTAGAATTTGGGTTAGGGTTATGGTTGGGGTAATGGATAGGGTTAGAACTAGGGTTAGGTCTAGGATTATTGTTAGGATTAAGGCTAGGGTTAGTTTTAGGGTTAGGACAAGTTTTAGTGGTAGGGTTAGTTTTAGGATAATGGTTAGGGCTCTGGTTATGGTTAAGGTTAAAACAAGGTGTAGAACTCAAATTAAGGCTAGCTTTTGGGTTAGGTTAGGGCCAGGATTAGGGCTATGGCTAATGTAAGATCTAGGTTTATGATTAGGGCTACTTTTATGGTTAGGGTTAGGGGTGGGTGTAGTTTTAGGGTTAGGTATATTTATAGGGTGATCTAAGAGCTAGAGTTAATTTTAGGGTCAGAGTCAGGGTCAAGATTAGTTTTAGGGCTAGGGTAGGAATGGAATTAGGGCTAGTGTTAGGGCTAGGTGTAGGGTTAGGTTTTGGTTTAAGTTAAGGGTTAGAGTTAGGGCTATGGCTCAGTTTTGTTTTACGGCTAGGACTAGGTTAGTGTAGTTTTAGGATTACTATTAGTGTTAAGGCTAGATTTAGTGTGAGGTTTAGGCTTAGGGTTGGGGTTAGATTAAGAGTTATGGTTAGATCTAGGATTAGTTATACGACTAGGGTTAGGGCTAAGGTTAGATCAAGTGTTAGGGTTATGGTGAGGGAAAGGCTAGGGCTAGGGCGACAGTTAGAGATAGTATTAGTGCTAGTGTTAGGGTAAGGATTATGGCTAAATCAGGGCTAGAATCAGGTCTAGGATTGGTGTAAGGGCTAAATCTAAGGTTAGGTTTGGGTAAGATTTTGGGCAAGGGATGGAATTATATCTAGGTTCAGAATTAGGGCGAGGGATAAAATTAGGTATGGGGCTAGAGATAGGGTTTGGGTTAGGATCAAGGCTAGGTTTAGGGCAAGAATTAGAGCTAGATTTTGTGTTAGGGTTATGGCACAAATTAGGTCTAGGGCTAATATCAGGTCTAGGGTTAATGTTATGGATAGTTTTAGGGTAAGGTTTATGGCTAGGTCTAGTTTTAGAGTTAGGTTTAGGGTAACGCTCAGGTATAGACCTAGGGGTATTATAATGGTCAGTTCAGGTTTTGGGTTTGGGTTAGGTTGAGCTTTAGGATTAGCGCTCAAATTAGCATTAGGGTTAGTGTTAGGATTAGTGTAATGGACAGGATTAGGTTTAGGCTTCCAGTTAGGTTTAGGTTTCAGGTTAGGTTTAGGTTAATGGATAGGATTAGGGTTAGGCCTAGGGTTAGCATTAAGTTTATGGTTTTCATTAGGGTAATGTTTAGATTTAGAGCTATGGTTAGGGCTAGGATTATGTTTAGGATTAGGGCTTGAGTTAGGATTAGGGTTATGGTTATGGCTAGTGTTAGGGTTAGGGTTAAGTTTGGGATATGGGTTAGGCTTTATGCTAGGGTTAGTGCTAAGGCTAGGGTAAGGCTTAGGGTTAGGTCAAGGGTTAGGGTTAGTATTAGGGTTAGGGCGTTTGTTAGGCTTAGTGTTATGCTTAGGGTTTTCTTACAGTTAGGTTAATAGTAAGGTCATGGATTTACTAATTGAGGGTTAAGTTTAGAATCAGAGTTAGGGATAGAGGTAGTGTTAGGGTTAGGGCAAGTGTTAGCATTAGGTTTAGGGTTATGGTTAGGATAATGGATAGAGATAGAGCTGGGGTTTGGGCTATCATTATTATTAGGATTAGGGCTAGGATTAAGGTTAGGGTTTGGGCTTGGGTTTGTTTAAGGTAAGGATTAGGGTGTTAGCTAGATTTATGGCTAGGGCTAAGTTTAGGGTTAGGTTCAGCATTATGTCTAGGGATAGGATTATGCAAAGTTTAGCGTTAGGGTTAGGGTTAGGGCTAGGTTTATCATTAGATTTAGGATAAGTGTTAGGGTAATTGATATGGTTAGATGTAAGTTTAGTTTTAGGTTTAAGGTTAGATTTAGTTTCAGGGTTAAGGTTAAGGAATCGTTAGGTTTAGCTTTCTGATGAGGATTAGGGTTTGAGTTAAGGTTAGGGCTATGGCAAGTGTTAGGTTTACGGTTTGGTCTAGGTTTATTTTTCAGGTTATGTTTAGGGTTATGTTTAGGGTTATGGCTATGGTTATCATTAGGTTTTTGGTTAGGGTTACATTAATGGGTATGTTCAGAGCTAGGTTTAGGGATAAGGTTAAGTTTAGGGTTAAGGCTTGGGTTAGGGTTAGAATTAGGGATAAGTCTAAGTTTAAATTTAGGGCAAGGGTTAGGCATTGAGAAAAGTTTTGGACTAAGGCTACAGGTATGGTTAAGTTTAGGGCTAGGGTTAGGGTTAGGGTTACGCTTAGGGCTATGTTTAGGCCTAGGATTCACTCTAGGTTTTGTGTTACTTTAAGGCATAGGGTTAGGGCCATGGGTAATGTAAGAGCTAGGATTATGATTAGGACTAGTTGTTGGTTTAGGGTTATGGCTAGGTCTAGTGTTAGGTTTAGGTTTTCGTTTAGGGTCAGGATTAGAGATAACTTAGTGTTAAATGCAGGGTCAGTGTTCAGGTTAGTGTTAGGGTAAAGTTTAAAGCCAGAATTAGGACTAGGTTTATGTCTAAGGGTAGGGTTAGTCTTTTCATTAGGTTATGGGTTATTGTTAGGGCTAGGGCTAGGTTTTTGTATAGGTCTTGGGCTAGAGTTAAGGCTAGATTTAGGATTAGGTTGAGGTCTCAGGCTAGTGGTAGTGTCAGGATTAGTATAAGGGTACTGGTAGGGCTAGTTGTAAGGTTTGGTGTTGGGTTAGGGTCAGGTTTAGACCTAGGGTTAGTGTTATGGTCAGAATAAGGGTCAGAGTTAGGGTTAGGATTTGAGATAGGTTAGAGCTAGAATGAGGGTTAGATTTAGTACTATTAATAGGGTTAGGGTTTTGATTATCCTAAGGATTAGGAATAGGGCTAGAGTTACAATTAGGGTTAGGGTTTTGCTTAGGTTTAGGGATAGAATTAGAGCTAGTTTTAGGGTTAGGTTTAGGGTTAGGGTTAGTAATAAAGCTAGGTTTAGGGCTCAGAATACAACTAGATTTTTTTTTTTTGTTTACATTAGAGCTAGTGTTGGGGCAATTAATAATGTAATAATCAGGGTTACAATTAGGGTTAGATTTAGGGTTAGTGTTTAAGGTTAGTGTTTATGGTTAGGTTTAAGGTTATGATAAATTTAGAGCTACAGTTATTGTTAGGTTAGGAGTAAGGGACAGGGTTTGTTTTAGGTTAGGACTCAAACCAGGGCTAGGTTTACTCTTAGTGTTTGGTTTAAGGTAATAGTGGTGTTTTAGAGCTAGGGTGAGTGTTAGTGTATAAGTCAGCATCAGGGTTACTTTTAAGGTTAGGGTTAGGACTCAAATTAGGGCTAGGATCAGTTCAAGGTGTAATTGAGGGTTTGTTTTAAGTTAAGGTTTAGGGTTAGGTCTGTTGCTTGGTTTTGTTTTATCCCAGGATTATGGTTAGTACTAGTTTCATGATTAGTATTAGGATTAAATCTAGTGTTAGTTTAAGGCTTAGGCTTATGTTTAGGGTTATATTTAGAGTTATGCTTAGATCTAGGGTTAGGCTAGGACTAAGGATAGCGCAAGGGTTAGGGCTAGGGTTAGGGCTAGGGTTAAGTTATGGTAAGGGGCAGGGTTGGAACTAGTAATAGGGCTAGTGTGAGAGTTAAAGTTTTTCTTAGGGCTAGGATTAGGTTAGGGTTTGGATAAGGGTTAAATTAAGGCCAGGATTAGGGCTAGGGTTAGTGTTCAGTTTACGACTAGCAATAGGGTTATAGTTAGGTTTATTTTTAGATTAAGGGAGGCATTAGAGGTAGATTTAGAGGTGGGGTTAAGTTTAGAGCTAAGCTTAGGTTTAGGGTTATGATTAAGGCTTGTGTTTGTTTTAGTTTTAGGGCTAGGATTAGGAATAAGGCTGATATCAGCTCTAGGGTTATGGTTAAAGATAGTTCTAGGGTTGGGTTTATGGCTACATCTATTGTAAGGGTTAGGCTTAGGGTAAGGGTCAGGTTTAAAGCTAGGGAAATTATTAGGGTAAGGCTCAAGGTTAAGGTTTGGTTTAAGTTAGGATTTAGGTTTAGGGCTCGAATTAGCATTAGGGTTAGAGTTAGGGTAATGATAGGATTTGGTTTAGGGTTCAGGTTAAGTTTAAGGTCATTGATAGGGTTAGCATTAGCAATAGGGTTATGGTTAGGCTTAGGTTTAGCATTAGGGTAAGGGTTATGGTGATGGTAGTGGATCAGATTAGATCTTAGGTTAGAACTAGGGTTATGGTTAGAAATAGGTCTTGCATTTTAGTTAGGGTTAGGTTTAGAACTAGGGTTAGATTTAGGGTTATGGTTAGTGTAATGGTTAGGTTTTGAGCTAGGTTTAGGGCTAGGGAGAAGGTTAGTTTTAGGGTTAGGTCTAGGGGTAGGATTATGGTAGAGGTAGTGTTAGGGTAAGGATTAGGGCTAGGATTATCATTAAGTTTATGTTTAGGGTTAAGATAATGTATAGGGTTAGATATATGGTTAGGGTTAGGATTAGATTTTGGTTTAAAGTAGGATTAGGGCTATGATTATGTTTAGGTTTATTATTAGGTTCAAGGTTGGAGGTAGGGTAAGAGCTATGCAGAGTGTTAAATTTAGGGTTATGTCTATGGTCAGATTTCTGGTTAGCGTTAGGTTTATAGTTAGAGTTCAGGCTAGGATTATCAATAATTTTAGTGTTAGGGTAATTGGTAGGTTTAAAGGTAGGTGTAGGGCTAGGGTTGACTTTAGGATTAGGGTTATTGTTAGTGATAGGTCTAAGTTTATGTTTAGGGTAAGGTTTAAGCTTTGAGCTAGGGTTAGGACTAAGGTGAGGAGTAGGTTTAGGTTAGGGCTAAGGTTAGGTTAAGCCTAGAATTAGGGTTAGTGTTATGATTAGGGCTAGTTTTAGGCCTCAGATTAGCTCTATGTTTAGTGTTAGATTTAGGCCTAGGGTTTAGGCTATGGGTAATGTAAGAGCCAGAGTTATGATTAGGGCTTGTTTTAGTGTTAGAGTTATGGCTGGGTCTAGAATTAGGTTTAGGTTTTTGTTAGGGTCAGGTTTAAAGGTACGTTTATTGTTAAAAGAAGGTTCAGTGTTCGGGTTAAAGTTAAAGTTAGAGTTAAAGCCTAAATTAGGACTAGGTTTTGGTCTAGGGGTAGGGTTAGTGTTTGGATTAGGTTAAGGGTTATAGTTAAGGCTATGGCTGGGTTTTTCTTTAGGTCTAGAGCTAGAGTTAAGTCTAGATTTAGAATTAGGTTTAGGTCTAAGGCTAATGGTAGGGTTTGGTTTAATGGAAGGGTTTGGTTTAATGGAAGGGTTTGGTTTAATGGAAGGGTTTTATTTAGGTATAAAGTTACAGTAGGGCTAGTTTTAGTGTTTGGTTTAGGGTTAGTGTAAGGTTTAGACCTCAAGTTTGTGTTATGTTCAGTATGAGGGTCAGGGTTAGGGTTAGAGTTTGGGATAGGGTTAGAGCTAGAATGAGATCTACATTTTGGACAATTAATAGTGATATTATTTGGATAGCCAAAGGATTAGGGATAGGTCTAGGGTTACCACTAGGGTTAGGATTTTACTTAGTGTAAGGTATAGGGTTAGAGATAGGTTTAGGGTAGGGTTATGCCTATGGTTAGTGTTAAAGCTACGTTTAGGGCTCAGATTAGGGCTAGTTTTTGTATGAGGTTTAAGTCTATGGTTAGGACAATGATTAATATAAGAACTAAGGTTAAAATTAGGGTTAGTTTTGGGGTTAGGGTTAGGAGTAGGTCAAGTGTAAGGGTTAAGTTTAAGGTTAGATTGATACTTATAGCTAGAGTTAGTTTTAGAATATGAGTCAGGTCAAGGTTAGTTTTAGGGTTAGGGTTAGGACTCAAATTAGGGCTAGGTTTACTCTTAGGGTTTGGTTTAAATTTAGGGTGCTGTTTTGAGCTAGCGTGAGTGTTAGGATATGAATCAGGGTCAGGGTTATTTTTAAGGTTAGGATTAGGACTTGATTTAGGGCTAATCTTAGTTCTAGGTGTAGTGCTAGTTTTTGGTTTAAGTTAAGGTTTTATTGTAAGGCCGTTTTCTCAGTTTTGTTTTAGTGCTAATTTTAGGGATGGGTTAGTTTTACAATTAGCTTTAGGATTAGGGCTAGGGTTATGGTTTGGGATAGGATTAAGGGTAGGTTTAATGCTAGGATTAGCACTAGGTTTTGTGTTAGGTTTAGGGAAAAAATTAGGGCTAGAGCTAATATCAGGTCTAGGTTTACAGTTAGGGATAGTCTTAGGGTTAGGTTTATGGCTAGGTCAAAATTAAGTGTTACATTTAGGGAAAGCATCAGTTATAGAGCTAGGGGTATTATTAGGGTCATCGTTTATAAGGTTTTGGGTTTGGGTTAGGTTAAGGTTTAGATTTAGGGCTTGAATTAACATCAAGTTTAGAATTAGTGTAAAGGTAATGGATAGGTATACGTTTAGGTTTCAGGTTACATTTAGGGTAATTAATATGGTTTTGGTTTGTGATAGGTTTAGGTTTAGGCCTAGGGTTAGCATTAGTGTTATGGTTATTGTTAGAGTAATTTATAGGGTTAGACCTAGGGTTAGGGCTAGGGTTAGGTTAGGATTAGGCCTAGAGTTAGGTTTAGGGTAAGGGTTAGGGCGATATTTAGTGTTAGGATTAGGTTTTGAGTATTGTTTAGGGTTTGAGCTAGGGTTAGTGCTAGGGCTAAAGTTAATTTAGGGTTTATGTCTAGGGTTATGGTAATGGTTTTTGCTAGGGTTAGTGTTAGGGCTAGGGCTAGTGTTATCATTAGAGTTAGGGTAATAGGTTTATATGTCAAGTTAGAGAGAGGGTTAGGCTTAGGGTAGCATTAGGGTCAGGTTTAGGATTAGGGTTAGGGTTTTCGCTAGCTTAGGGATAGGATTAGGGTTAGGTTCACTGTTAATTTTAGGGTTAGGTTTATGTTTAGGGTTAGGGTAGGTTTATCTTTAGGTCTAGTGTAATCATTAGGGTTAAGTTTAGGGTTAGGGAAATGGGTAGGATTCAAGCTAGCATTAGGGCTATGGTTAAGGTTAGGAATAGGGCTAGGGTTAGGTCTTTGTTTAGTGTTAGGGTTAGGTTATGTTTAAGGCTTAGGGATTTAGCTAGTATTAGGGCTACCAAGAGTGTTAGGGTTACAGACAGTTCTAGGGTAGGGTTACTGTTAGTATTAGGGCTAGGGTTACCATTAGGTTTAGGGTTATGGCTAGAGTAATGGATAGAGTTAGAACTAAGGTTTGGGCTATGGTTATGTTTAGGATCAGGGCTAGGGTTAGGGTGAGGTTTTGGGTATGGACTAGGGTTAGGTTTACGGTAAGGCTAATGGTTTTAGCTAGAAGTAGGGCTAGGATGAGGGTTAGGGTTAGGTTTGAGGCTAGGTTTAAGGTTAGATTTATGCTTAGGGTTAGGTTTAAGGCTACAATTAGGGCTAGGTTTTGTGTGAGTTTTAGGGCTAGTGTTAGGTGTATTAGTAATTTAACATCTAGAGTTATGATTATTGCTAGATTTAGGGTTCATCTATTGTTAGGGTTAGTTTTGGGTTTAGGATAAGGTTTAGATCTAGGGGTATTTTTAGGGCAAGTGTAAAATTTCAGGTTAGAATTAGGTTTAGGTTTAGAATCATAATGAGAACTAGGGTTAGGTCTAGGGGTAGGGTTAGTGTTTGGGTTATGTTAAGGGTTGTCGTTAGGGCTAGGGCTAGGGTTTTGCCAATATTTAGGATTAAGTTTAGGTCTAAGACTAGTGTTAGTGTTAGATATAAGTATAGGGCTACAGGTAGGGCTAGTGTTAGGTTTCGGATAAGGCTTAGGGTCAGGTTTAAACCTAGGTTTAGTGTTAGAGTCAGAATAAGAGTCAGGGTTAGGTTTAGGGTTTGGGTTAACTTTAGAGCTAGAATGAGGGCTAGGGTTAGGACTAGTAATAAAGTTAGGGTTTGGTGTAGGCTTAGGATTAGGGTTAGAACTAGGGTAGCAATAGGGTGAGGGTTTTGCTTAGGGTAAGGTATAGAGTTAGAGCTAGGGTTAGGACTAGAGATAGGGTTAGGGTTAGAGCCAGGGTTAGGATTAGGGTTAAAGCTAGGATTAGGCCTTGGATTAGGGCTAGGTTTTGTGTTAGAGTTAGGGCTATGGCTAATGTAAGAACTGGCGTTACAATTAGAAATTGTTTTAGGGTTAGGTTTAGGGTGAGGTCAAGTGTTAGGATTAGGATTAGGGATAGGGTGATGTGTAGACCTAGGGTTATTTTTAGGATTAGAGTCAGGATTAGTATTAGTTCTAGGGTTAGGTTTAGTACTTGAATTAGGGCTAGGGTTAGGGCTAGGTTTAGGGTTAGGGTTTGGTTTAGGTTAAGGGTTAAGTTCAATGTTTTTGCTTGGTTTTGCTTGAGGGCTAGGGCTAGGGTTAGAGCTAGTTTTCAAATTAGTGTTAGGTTTAGAGCTAGTGTTAGGGTGTGGTTTAGCCTTATTTTTAGGGTTAGATTTAAAGTTAGTGTTAAATCTAGGTTATGACTTGGATTACAGCTAGGGTTTGGGTTATTAAAAGGGATAGGGTTAGAACTAGGGATAGGGTTAGGGTGAAAGTTAGAGTTAGTCTTAGGGTAAGGGTTTGGTAGGGTTAGGGTTAGGGCTTTATTAGGGGTAGGATTAGAGCTAGGGTTAGTATTAAGGCTAAGTCTATGTTTGGGCTAGTGTTAGGTTTATGGTTATGGTTAGGTATGATGTTATAGCTAGGTTTAGAACTAGGGTGAGGGTTAAATTAAAGTTAGAGCTAGTGTTAGGGTTAGGGTTAGGATTAAGGCTAAGTTTAGGGCTAGGATTAGGGCTAGGATTTGTGTTAGGGTTAGGGCTTCATTAGTGCTAGGTCTAATGTCAGGTCTAAGATTTTGGTTGGAGATAGTTTTACGGTTATGATTATGGGTAAGTATAGTGTAAGGGTTAGGTTAAGGTTTAGGGTAAGGTTTACAGATAGGGGCATTGTTAGGTTAAGGTACAGGGCTCTGGTTTGGATTAGGTTAATGTTTAAGTTTAGGGGTCAAATTAGCATTAGGTTTAAGGTTAGGATTAGGTTTATGGATATGGTTAGATTTAGGGTTCAGGTTAGTTTTAGTGCAATGGATAGGTTTAGGGTTAGGAATAGGGTTAGGGTTATCCTAGGGTTAGCATTAGGGTTAGAATTAGGGTTAGTGTTAAAGTAAAGGTAATGTATAGGATTTGAGCTACTGTTAGTGCAAGGATTATGGTTAGGATTAGGGCTAGGGTTTTGGTTAGTTTTTGGGTTATTGCAAGGGTTAGGGTTAGCATTAGATTTAAGGTAAGGGTTAGGGCTAGGGTTACAATTAGTTTTAAAGCTAGTGTTAGGGCTCTAATTAGGATAGGTTTTGGGTTAGGTTAGCGCTAGGGTTCAGGCTACAGTTAATGTAAGGCCTAGGGTTATGATTAGGGCTAGTTTTAGGGTTAGTGTTAGTGCTAGGTCTAGAGTTAGTGTTCAGTTTAGGTTTTGGGTGATGTTTAGAGCTAGGGTTAGTGTAGGGTCAGAGTCAAGGTCAGGATTGATTTTAGGGTTACAGATAGGAATCGAATTATAGCTAGGTTTAGGGCTTTGTGTAGGCTTCGGATTTGGTTTAGGTTAAAGGTTAGGATATGGCTCTGTTTTGTTGTAGATCTTGGGCTAGATTAGGGCTAGTTTTAGGATTAGCATTAGTGCTACAGCTTGTGTAAGTGAGAGATTTAGGCTTAGGTTTAGGGTTACATTTAGAGTTAGGGTGAGATGTATGATTAGAACTAGGGCTTGGGTTAGGGTTAAAGTTAGGGAAAGTTTTAGGGTTATGGTAATGGTTGGGGTTAGAACTAAGAATAGGACTAGGGCGAGAGTTAGATTATGTCTTAGGGCTAGGGTTAGGTTAGGTTTAAGGCTAAATTAGGGCTAGGATTAGGTCTAGGTTTTGTGGTAGGGTTAGGCCTAGTTTTAGGCTTAGGGATAGGGTTAGGTTTAGGGGAAGGGATGGGGTTATAGCTAGTTTTTGGGCTAGGTCGAAGAATAGAATATGGTTATGGCTAGGATTATGTTTTGGGTTAGTAATAAGGCTAGGTTCAGGGTTAGGGTGAGGGCTAGGGTTTGTTTTAGGGTTACGGCAAGAATTAGGGCTAGGGCTAATGTCAGGTCTCAGGTTACAGTTAGGGATAGATTGAGGGTTAGATTTATGGCTAGGTTTAGGGTAAGGTTTAGGTTTAGGGTAAGGGTCAGGTTTAGAGCTATGGTTATTATTAGGGTTAGAATCAGGTTTCAGGTTTGGTTGAGGTTAGGGTTTGGGTTTAGGGCTCAAATAGCATTAAGGTTAGGGATATGGTAATGATAGGGTTAGGTTTAGGATTCAGGTTAGGTGTAGGTTAATTGATAGGGTTAGAGTTAGTTAAAGAGTTAGGTTTAGGCCTAGGGTTAGCATTAAGGTAAGGCTTATGTTTAGGGTAATGGATAGGGTTAGAACTAGGGTTAGTGTTAGGGTTATGGTTAGTATTAGGGCTAGAGTTAGGTTTAGGGTTAGTGTTTGGCCTACAGATAGTGGTATGCTTAGGTTTAGGGTATGATTTATGGTTAGAGCTAGGGTTAGCATTTGGGAGAATGTTAGGTTTAGTGTTAGGTTAAGGTTATTGTTACAGTTAGAATCAAGGTTACTGTTAGTATTCAGGGCTAGGGTTATCATTAGTTTTAGTGTATTGGATAGGGTTTGATGTCGGGTTAGGGTTAAGGTTGATTATGTTTCGGCTTAAGGTTAGTGTTAGGGATAGGTGTAGGTTTATGGTTATGGTAATGGTTAGGATTTGAGCTAGTTTTAGGTCTATGGCAAGGTTTAGGTTTATGGCTATATATATATATATATATATATATATATATATATATATATATATATATATATATATATTAGATTTAGGATTAGGGCTAGGGTTATCATCAGGATTAGTGTTAGGGTTAGGGTAATTTGCAGAGTTAGAACTAGGGTTATGGCTAGGTTTAAGGGAAGGATTAGGGCTAGGGTTAAGTTTAGTGTTAGGTTTAGGCCAAGGGTTATTTTTTGGGTTAGATTAAATTTAAGGGTTAGGGATCGAGCTAGGATTTTCACTAGGACGAGGTTTAGGGTTAGAGTCAGGATTAGGGTTAGGACTAGGGTTAGCATTAGGGTTAGCTTTATGGTTAGGGTAATGGATAGAGTTAGAGGTAGGGTTTGGCCTATGATTATGGCTAGTTTTAGCATTAATGATATGGCTAGATCTAGTTTAGTGTTAGGTTTTTGGTTAGGAAAAAGTTTCAACTAACATTTATGTTAGGGTAAGGGTCAGTGTTCGGCTTAGGGTTAGGTTTATGATTAGGTCCATCATTAGGACTAGGGTTAGGTCTAGGGCTAGGGTTAGTGTTTGGGTTAGATTAAAGGTTATTGTTAGGGCTAGGGCTAGATTTTTGTTTAGGGCTAGGGCTAGATTTATCGCTAGATGAAGAATTAGGTGTAGGTTGCGGTGTAGTGTTATGTTAGGTACAGGTATAATGTTACAGGTTGCGCCAATGTTAGGGGTCGATTTAGGGTTAGGGTCAGGTTTAGACCTATGGTTAGTGTTCGGGTCAGAATAAGAGTCAGAGTTAGGGTTAGGGTTAGGCATAGGGATAGATGTAGATTGAGGGCTAGTGTTAGGACTAGTAATAGAATTAGGGTTTTTTTTATGCTAAGGATTAGGTTTATTTTTTTATTTTTATTTTTTATTGGTCATTCAAAACATTACAAAACTCTTGACATATCATTTTTCATACATTCAATTCAAGTGGGTTTTGAACTCCCATTTTTACCCCAAATACAGATTGCAGAATCACATCAATTACACATCCACATTTTTACATAATGCCATATTAGTAACTGTTGTATTCTGCTACCTTTCCTATCCTCTACTATCCCCCTCCCCTCCCCTCCCATCTTCTCTCTCTATCCCATCTTTTGTAATTTAATTCTTTCTCTTTTTTTTTTTTTTTTTACCTTCCCCCTCAAATACTCTTATATGTAATTCTGTATATCAATGAGGGTCTCCTTCCATTTCCATGCAATTTCCCTTTTCTCTCCATTTCCCTCCCACCTCATGTCTCTGTTTAAAGTTGATCTTTTCCTCCTGCTTTTCCTCCCTGCTCTGTTCTTAGTTGTTCTCATTATATCAAAGAAGATATTTGGCCTTTGTTTTTTAGGGATTGGCGAGCTTCACTTAGCATAATCTGTTCTAATGCCATCCATTTCCCTGCAAATTCCATGATTTTGTCATTTTTTAGTGTTGTGTAATACTCCATTGTGTATAAATGCCACATTTTTATTTTATCCATTCATCTATTGAAGGGCATCTGGGTTGGTTCCACAGTCTAGCTATTGTGAATTGTGCTGCTATGAACATCGTTGTGGCAGTATCCCTGTAGTACGCTCTTTTAAGGTCTTCAGGGAATAGTCCGAGAAGGGCAATAGCTGGGTCAAATGGTGGTTCCATTCCCAGCTTTCCCAGGAATCTCCATACTGCTTTCCAAATTGGCCGCACCAATTTGCAGTCCCACCAGCAATGTACAAGTGTACCCTTTTCCCCACATCTTCTCCAGCACTTGTTGTTGTTTGCCTTCATAATGGCTGCTAATCTTACTGGAGTGAGATGGTATCTTAAGGTGGTTTTGATTTGCATTTCTCTGACTGCTAGAGATGGTGAGCATTTTTTCATGTACTTGTTGATTGATTGTATGTCCTCCTCTGAGAAGTGTCTGTTCAGGTCTTTGGCCCATTTGTTGATTGGGTTATTTGTTATCTTATTGTTTAATTTTTGAGATCTTTGTATACTCTGGATATTAGGGCTCTATATGAAGTGTGAGGAGTAAAAATTTGTTCCCAGGATGTAGGCTCCCTATTTACCTCTATTATTGTTTCTCTTGCTGGAAAAAAAAAAAAACTTTTTAGTTTGAGTAAGTCCCATTTGTTGATTCTAGTTATTAACACTTGTGCTATGGGTGTCCTATTAAGGAATTTGGAGCCCAATCCCACAATATGTTAGGGTTCTGTAGTTTTCATTGTATAAAATTTCACCTCTTTTGTTAGGTTGATTCACAAGTATTTTATTTTTCTTTTTTTTGAGGATATTGTGAATGGGGTGGTTTTCCTCATTTCCATTTCAGAAGATTTGTCGCTGATATACAGGAATGCCTTTGATTTATGTGTGTTGATTTTATATCCTGCCACTTTGCTAAATTCACTTATTAGCTCTAGTAGTTTCTTTGTAGACCCTTTTGGGCCTGCTAGATATATTATCATATCATCCACATGTAGTGATATTTTAAGTTCTTCTTTTCCTATTTTTATGCCTTTAATTTCTTTTGTCTGTCTAATTGCTCTGGCTAGTATTTCGAGGACAAAATTGAATAGAAGTGGTGATAGAGGCATCCCTGTCTTGTTCCAGATTTTAGAGGGAATGCCTTCAGTTTTTCTCCATTCAGAATGATGCTAGCCTGAGGCTTAGCATATATAGCTTTTACAATGTTGAGGTAAGTTCCTGTTATCCCTATTTGTTCTAGTGTTTTGAACATAAAGGGATGCTGAACTTTGTCGAATGCTTTTTCTGCATCTAATGAGATGATCATGTGGTTCTTATGGTTAAGTCTATTGATGTGGTGAATAACATTTATTGATTTCCGTATATTGAACCAGCCTTGCATCCCAGGGATGAATCCTACTTGATCATAGTGCACAATTTTTTTGATATGCTTTTGTATTCAATTTGCCAGGATTTTATTGAGGATTTTTGCATCTAAGTTCATTAGAGATATTGGTCTGTAGTTTTCTTTCTTTGAAGTGTCTTTGTCTGGTTTCAGGATCAGGGTTATGTTGCCCTCATAGAATGAATTTGGAAGAGCTCCTTCTTTTTCTATTTCTTGACATAACTTAAAAAGTATTGGTATTAATTCTTCTTTGAAGGTTTTGTAAAACTCTGCTGTATATCCATCCAGTCCAGGGCTTTTCTTGGTTGGTAGTGTTTTGATGGCTTCTTCAATTTCCTCCTTTGTTATTGGTCTGTTTAAATTGTGTGTATCTTCCTGACTCTATCTGGGCAAATCATATGACTTAAGAAATTTATCGATATTTTCGCTATCTTTTATTTTATTGGAATGTAGGGTTTCAAAATAATTTCTAATTATCTTCTGTATTTCTGTAGTGTCCATTGTGATATTGCCTTTTTCATCCTGTATGTTAGTAATTTCAGCTCTCTCTCTTCTTCTCTTCTTTATCATGGCTAAGGGTCTGTTGATCTTATTTATTTTTTCAAAGAACCAACTTTTTGTTTTATCAATTTTTTCAATGTTTTTTGTTGTTGTTGTTTCAATTTCATTGATTTCTGCTCTGATTTTAATTATTTCTTGCCTTTTACTACATTTGCTGTTGTTTTGCTCTTCCTTTTCTTGGGTTTTGAGATGAAGTGTGAGTTCATTTATTTGTTGGTTTTCCTTTTTTTTGAGGAATGAACTCCAGGAAATGAATTTCCCTCTTAAAACTGCTTTCATTGTGTCCCATAGATTCTGATATGTTCTGTCTGTATTTTCATTCATCTCCAAGATTTTTTTTTTATTTCCTCCTTTATGTCTTCTGTAACCCATTGATCATTCAGTAACATATTGTTCATTTTCCAGGTGATGCAGGATTTTTCCTTCCTTCTTTTATCATTTATTTCCAGTTTCATTCCATTATGATCTGATAAGTTGCATGGTATTATCTCCACACCTTTATATTTACTAATAGTTGTCCTATAGCATAATATATGGTCTATCTTTGAGAAGGATCCATGTGCTGCTGAGAAGAACGTGTATCCACTTGATGATGGTTGATATAGTCTATATATGTCAGTTAAATCTAGGTTATTGATTGTGTTATTGAGTTCTATAGTTTCTTTATTCAGCTTTTGTCTGGAGGATCTGTCCAATGGAGAGAGCGGTGTGTTGAAGTCACCCATAATTATTGTGTTGTGGTCTATTTGATTCTTGAACTTGAGGAGAGTTTGTTATATGAACGTTGAGGCACCATTGTTTGGTGCATATATATTTATAATTGTTATGTCTTGTTGGTGGATGGTTCCTTTTAACAGTATATAGTTTCCTTCTTTAACCCTTTTGATTAACTTAGGTTTGAAGTTGATTTTATTCGATATGAGTATGGCCACTCCTGCTTGTTTCCGAGGATCATGTGAGTGGTTGATTTTTCCCAACCTTTCACCTTCAGTCTGTGTATGTCTTTTCCTATCATATGAGTCTCCTGAAGGCAGCATAGTGTTGGATTTGTTTTTTTAATCCAGGTTATTAGCCTATGTCTCTTAATTGGTTAATTTAAGCCATTATCTTTTAAGGTTACTATTGAAATATGGTTAGTACTACCCGTCATGCTTGTTTATTTATTTATTTTAATATGGTTAGTTTTTCCTTTTTGGTTATTTTTTTCCTTCCCTTTACTGAGTTACCTCCCACTGTTAGTTTTGGGTGCTGTTTTTAAATTCCTCTTCTTGTAGTGTTTTGCTCAAGATGCCTTGCAGTGCTGGTTTTCTGGATGCGAATTCTTTTAACTTTTGTTTATCATGAAATATTTTAATTTCATTGTCAAATCTGAAGCTTAATTTTGCTGGATACAGTATTCTTGGTTGGAATCCATTATTTTTTAGCGTTTGAAATATGTTGTTCCAGGATCTTCTTGCTTTCAACATCTGTGATGAAAAATCAGCCGTTAAACTAATTGGTTTACCCTTGAATGTAATCTGCCTCCTTTCTCTCATAGCTTTTAACATTCTCTCCTTGTTCTGTAAATTGGGTATCTTCATAATTATGTGTCTTTGAGTTGGTCTATTATGGTTTTGAATGTGTGGTGTCCTGTAGGCTTCCAGGATTTGGCAATCCATTCCATTTTTCATATCTGGGAAGTTTTCTAGGGTTATTTCATTCAATAGATTGTTCATTCCTTTGGTTTGAACCTCTATGCCTTCTTCTATCCCAATGACTCTCAGGTTTCTTTTTTTTTTTTTTTTATGACATCCCATATCTTTTGGATAGATTGCTCATGTCTTTTAAGCATCCTTTCTTTGTTGACCATATTCTTTTCAAGTTGATAAACTTTGTCTGCATTATCTGATGTTCTGGCTTCTACTTGATCTAGCCTATTTGTAATATTCTTGTTTGAGTTTTTAATTTGGTTTATGATTTCTTGCATTTCTAGGATTACAGTTTGATTTTTTTTTAAATCTATATTTCCTGGAAGAGCTCATTCTTTGCCATTTGAATTTGCTTATTTAATTCGTTTTCAAAATATACTTTCATTGTTTGAACTTGCTGTCTAAAGTCTTCTCTAAGATTCTGTTCCATCTGGGTTAGGTATGCCTTGAGTACTTTCTCTGACCATTTTTCTGATGCCTCTAGGTTCTCCTGTGTATTTAAGTTGTCCTGCATTGTTTGTACTCCTTTTTTCCCTTGTTTTTTCATGGTGCTCAAGTTACTTTCCAACTCTGTTTGACTGCTGTGTTTCTGTTTTCTCCTTTAAATTTGTTTTGGTTTTTATAGTTCCACTATCTCTCCTTTGTGTTAGGAGACAATGTTTAGAGATGTTAGATTTAATTGTGATTTAAGGTAAATTCATTGGTTTCATTAAAGGCCTTCAGATTTTGATGGCATATAGAGAACTGAGGTTTGGACTTAGGATTTTATGTTAAAGCTGGGCGATTTGATGGTATGGAGGTTAGTATATGTTAGCTTCTTTGGGGGGTTGCTCAAATGCAGGCAGATATTAACAAGAGAACAGACAGGAATAGTTGGGGGTAGTTAAGGGCTTAGGGGGACTATAGACCTATTCGTAGTATTCATCTATTTGCATTTAGTAAGTTATATGTAATCTGGGTGTTCATGCTTAAGAGGAAAGATGGGGAAAAGTAAGGATGCAAACCAAGAAATGGAGAGGGAGAGAAGAAAGAAAGATAAAAGAATAGAAAAGAAAAGAAATGATGAAATAATAATAATAATAATAATAATAATAATAATATGCAGTAAAATAAAAAATACAATTGAAAAAAAAATTACAATTGAAGAAAAAAATAATTAACAAACATTGTTGAGAGCCACAGCCGAAGGGGCCCCAGCAAACTTCCAGCTGCCAGCAAACTTCCAGCTGCCGGCTGATGATTGGCTCACAGCGGCCCCAGCAACATCTAGCTGATTGGCTCCTCGGCCCCAGCAACATCTAGCTGATTGGCTCCTCTGCGGTGATGCTCATTGGACTGTTTCCCTGCCCTTTCAGACCACGGAGCTGCTCATTGGGGGACTTTTTTGGCTCCGCCCACGTGACCCAGCCAATCAGCCTCAAGAGCAGGAGGATTGTGGGAGGTGGAAAGAAGCTTGTGGGGGGAGAGAGAGGCTTGTGGAAAGCTGGTGGTGGCAGTTGAGGCTCTGAGGTTTTTTCCTGAGAGGCTGTTTTGTTTGGCGTGTGTGGTTCTAAAAATAAAGTTAGTTTCTTTTGACAAGTGGCTCCTGATTGTGCCCAGCCAGACTGCGGCATTTGGTGGCCCGTACGGGGAGCGACTGAGGGTAAGTGAAACTGCTCGCCCCTGAGGGCAGGGCGAGAGGATGGGTAGCCATTTTAAGATTCTTCTTTTGTTATTTTGTTTCACTTTTGTTTTAAGTTGCCTGTCCCTGGAGATGTGTAAGATGGAAGAAAAACCACTCACATCTGAGGAACAGATAGGGAGAAAGGACACATGGACATTTCAGGAGGCTATTATAATGATTTTGTGTTGTTTCAATTTTGTTTCACTCTGTTTCAGTTTTGTTAGGCGTCATCTTGTTGGGTTGTATTATAGTAGAAACACGGGATCAGAAATTAGAAAAAAACAAACTGAAAGAGTGTTAAGTAAATTGTTAGAGGAAGGAGGCATCCCAGTAAAATCAATAGCAGTCAGGGCATACGTTGATACAATACAAAAATGTAGCCCATGGCTTTTTAAGGAGGAGTTGTTAAATATATCACAATGGAACCATCATGGTGAAGATTTAAAAAGAATAGAAAAGAAAAGCCCAGGGACTCTGCCAGTTGGCACATTGCCATTGTGGACGTTCATATCTTGTTTGCTTAGTCCAAAGCCTTCAGGTCAGACAATGGTAGAGGAAGGAGAAGACATATTGATTCAAGTAAAAGAGAAGGTCTCTCAAGTTAGTCAGACAGAGGAAAAGATTCAAGTAAAAGAGAAGGCCTCTCAAGCTAGTCAGACAGAGAAAGAAAGTGTAAAACAGCCATGAGGGGGAAAGTTACAATAGGAGACTGCTACTAACACCTTTCTGTCACCAGAGGACGTAAGTGTCCAACTAACAAGGCCACCTCCATATGCTGGGAGGTCCCCAACCCCCGCAGTTGATAGTTAGGATCCTGAGACAAGATCTCAAATATTAACATGCCCTGTATTTGAGGCAGGAGGGCAGCGAATTCACCATGCTTTAAATTTCAAAACAGTGAAGCAGCTAAAAGAGGCTGTAACAACCTATGGTCCTCAAGCACCCTTCACTGTAAGCATGGTCGAATCCATTAACAACTTGAACATGACGCCAGCAGATTGGGCTAATATGTGTAAAGCTGTGCTAAATGGAGGACAATACCTGTTATGGAAGGTTGCCAATGAGGAATTTTGCAAGGAGACGGCTAGGTGAAATGCAGCAGCTGGTTATCCTCAGAGAAATCTAGATATGTTGTTAGGAAAGGGACCTTATGAGGATCAGCAGCAACAAATTGCATATGATCCTGGCATATACGCACAAATTGCTGCAGATGCAATTAAGGCATGGAAGACTTTACAAGGACATGGAGATTTAAAAGGTCAATTATCTAAGGTAATACAAGGAGCTAATGAACCTTATGCTGAATTTGTAGATAGGCTTATTCAAACAGCTACCAGAGTTTTTGGGAATACAGAACAAGCAATGCCATTACTAAAACACCTGGCTTATGAGCAAGCGAATCGTTGGTGCAGAGATATCATTAGACCATGGAAACATGAAGATTTAAACACATATATTAAATTATGTAGAGACATTAATGAACAAGAGCAAGTCGTGGCAGCTGCAGTAAAACAGGCTTTAGATGCCAGAGACATTAATGAACAAGGGCAAATTGTGGCAGCTGCAGTAAAACAGGCTTTAGATGCCAGGCCAAGAACATGCTACAATTGTGAACAAACAGGACATTTTAAAAGGAATTGCCCCATTGGAGGAGGGTTTAACAAAACTAGGTATCAAAGGAGTAGAATACCAGGTATTTGCCGACGATGCCGTAGAGGGAGACATTGGGCTAATGAATGCCGTTCTCAAACCACCATAGAGGGTACTCCATTATCAAAAAACGAACAAGGACCAGGTGTTTATCCACGATATCGTGGAGAAAGGCATTGGGCTCCATTGCCAAAAAATGGACAGGGGGGCCCAATGCTCCGGGGCCCAAAACCACAAATATACGGAGCACTGGAGGAACCCAGCAACCCCATCAGGGTAGTGCCCAGGACACATTGTCCATCAGATCCCTCATCAGACAAACCAGAGGGAGCGCAGGGTTGGACATCTGCGCCTCCGCCAGAGCAGTACTAACTCCAGAGATGGGAGTTCAAATCATTCCCACAGGGGTGAAAGGACCTCTTCCCAAAGGAACAGTAGGCTTATTATTGGGATGCAGCTCTTCTACTCTAAAAGGACTTATGATAAGTCCTGGGGTAATTGATCCCAATTATGAAGGTGAAATAAAAATTATAGCCAGTTCTCCAAAGGGTATATCAGTAATTTCACCAGGAGATAGAATAGCACAGTTACTAATAATACCCAGCCTACAAGATAAATTTTCCAGTCGTACTGTAGAAAGAGGTTCCAAGGGATTAGGCTCCACAGGTGTAGATTGGGCTATGCTTTCTTTAAATTTAGATACTCGCCCCATGCTAAAACTAAATATTCAAGGACATGAATTTAATGGACTACTGGATACAGGTGCAGACCTTAGCATCATCTCTCGTCAAGAATGGCCAAAACATTGGCCATTACAACAAGCCACTCAAACGCTTCGAGGCCTAGGAGTGGCAACTAATCCCCATAGAAGTGCAATGGTATTAGATTGGAAGGATCCTGAAGGATGTGAAGGAACTATACAGCCATATGTATTGGATCATCTTCCCGTAAATTTATGGGGACGAGATGTCCTAGATCAATTAGGTTTGACATTAACAAATAACATCAACCAAAATGCACCCACTATTACGACTAGACAAGGTTTTAGGAAAGGAAAAAGATTAGAAAAACAAGAACAAGGTATAGCAGCACCAATACAAATAGATCAAGGAACAGACAGACATGGGTTGGATTTTCAGAAAGGGCCACTGAGACAATAAAAATTACTTGGAAATCAGAAAGACCAGTATGGTTTCCTCAGTGGCCCCTGACTAAAGAAAAGATACAAGCAGCCCATGACCTGGTCAAACAACAATTAGCGGAAGGACATATACAACCTTCTGTATCTCCCCATAATACTCCCATTTTTGTCATCAAAAAGAAATCTGGTAAATGGAGATTATTGCAAGATTTAAGAGCCATTAATAATGAGATGGTTATTATGGGACCTGCTCAATCAGGGATTCCTCAGTTGTCTGCTTTGCCTAAAACCTGGTATGTTTTAGTTATAGATATTAAAGATTGTTTTTTTTCAATTCCAATTCATCCTGAGGATAGTCCATGTTTTGTATTTACTATCCCTGCACTGAATCATGAAGGTCCTGATCAGAGATATGAATGGAAAGTACTCCCTCAAGGGATGGCTAACAGCCCAACTATGTGTCAAATTTATGTTAACAAAGCAATCCAGCCACTTAGAAATCAAAATCCTGAACTACAAATATTTCACTATATGTATGATGTATTATTGGCACACAAAGCTAAAAACACATTGCTAGAATGTTATGCCACACTTACAAACTTATTAAAAAATTATAATCTAGAGATAGCAATAGATAAAGTACAATTAAATTTTCCAATTAATTATTTAGGAGTTCTATTATCCTCAACCATGGTCCGTCCACCAAAAATTCAAATACGAGTAGATCAACTCAAATCACTTAATGACTTTCAAAAGTTATTGGGAGACATAAATTGGATAAGGCCTTATTTAGGTATACCAACAGGAGAGTTGGGACCTTTATTTGATATCCTAAAAGGTCCATCAGATCCAAATTCACCCCGAATGTTAACGCCTGAAGCAAGAAAGGCATTAAAAATCATTGAAACATATATGGAAAATATGCATTTAGATAGAATTGATATAAGTTTGCCTTTATTATTTATTGTACTACCAACAAAAAATATTCCTACAGGAGTATTTTGGAAAGAAGGTCCATTATTATGGATACATTTATCTTATTCTCCTAACACTATTCTTACTAGGTATCCTGAGGCTGTAGGACAATTAATACTCAAAGGAATAAAAGCAGCCAAGGGAGTGTTTGGAATTTCTCCCAATAAAATTATTACTCCATATACTATGAATCAAATTGATGAGTTAGCTAATGAGTTAAATACTTGGGCAATAATCATGTGCAAATCTAATGTTTCATTTGATAACCACTTACCATCTAATCCTTTATTGTCTTTTTGGTCATTGCATCCTGTAATTTTTCCAAAAATGACAAGAAAAACACCTATCATGAATGCTCCAAATATATTCACTGATGGGTCTAATAATGGTACAGCAGCAGTAGTTACCCCTGATCAAACTTTTACATTTTTAGTACCCAAACAATCAGCTCAAAAGGTAGAGCTTAATGCAGTTTTACAAGCTTTCGTGATGTTTAAAGATTCTGTATTTAATTTATTTTCTTATAGTCAGTATGTAGTTAATGCTATAGTATATCTTGAAGATGCTGGTAGGATTTCCCCTTCTTCTACTGTTTTCTCTTTGCTTTCCACTATGCAAAGTCTAATCTGGGACAGAAAAGATCCATTCTTTATAGGACATATCAGGGCACATACAGGATTGCCTGGAGCCCTTAGTTTGGGCAATGATTTAGCAGATAAAACTACACATGACATACATATTTTCTCTACACTAGAAGAAGCTATAAATTTTCATAAAAAGCTCCATGTCAATGCTAATACTTTACAAAAGCGTTTTAAAATAACTAAGGAACAAGCTAGACAAATAATAAAACAATGTCAAAATTGTGTGACCATTTTACCACAAGTTAATCTTGGAGTCAATCCTAGAGGATTGATACCTAACCATATTTGGCAGATGGACGTCACACACTTGCCAGAATTTGGAAAATTAAAATATTTGCATGTTACAGTTGATACTTCCTCTGGATTTTTGATGGGCTCCCTTCATGCCGGAGAAAAAACTAAAGATGTTATAGCTCATTGCTTACAAAATTTTGCCACTGTGGGTGTTCCAAAACAGTTAAAAACAGATAATGCCCCTGGTTATACTTCTACCTCTTTTAAACAATTTTGCTCAACATTTGGCATTACTCATATAACAGGAATCCCATACAATCCACAGGGACAAGGCATAGTTGAAAGAGCTCATCAAACTATTAAAATGTACTTATTAAAGCAAAAAGAAGGAATTGGGAAGGGGTATATATTCCCCAAAGATAAACTTAAAATAACCCTTTTTACTCTAAACTTTTTAAATTTGGATTCATCAGGACTTAGTGCTGCGGAAAGGCATATGTGTCCAAAAAATGTGCATAAGCCCAAGGTACTTTGGAAGGATATTCTAACAGGACAATGGAAAGGTCCTGACCCAGTAATTGTCTGGAGTCGGGGGTCTGTTTGTGTGTTTCCACAGGGAGAACAGCAGCCGATTTGGATTCCAGAGAGATTAACCAAGGTCCTGACCCAGTGATTGTCTGGAGTCGGGGGTCTGTTTATGTGTTTCCACAGGGAGAACAGCAGCCGATTTGGATTCCAGAAAGATTAACTAAAGCGATTTCTACAGACCTAAAAGAAGATGATTTGGCTCAAATCCATAACAACTGATATCCAAAACTCCAGTTTGGCTATTCTTACATCTGCAACAGAACCAGGATGCTTTTTTCAATATCTATTTTATTATTGCCCTTTGCCATATCATGAAGTTCTATTTTGTTTTTTGAGCTCATACAGACCTAGGTTAATGTTTTGCTGATCAGTTCTATTTTTTGACTATAGAGTTTTTAAACATTGCAATGGAGATTTCACCTGTAAAAAGTTATAAGGCCTTTACTATAATGTTATGTGTTGTATGTATTATATTATGTGTGCACACTTGTGTTTTGTGTTATATGTTTGAATGTACGTATGTCCATATATCATATATGATGAGCGCTCATGATAAAATGGATCCAAATATTTTTTTTTTCATGTGATTTATATGGTTTAATTTAAATTGGGTAAACAACTGTTGAGGATTGTTTTAATATGTAAACAAAAAAGAAGGTTAACAGATCTGTTTGTTTACTTTCACCTTTCCTTTTCATTATATTTAATAATTCTCTTAAAGATAATGTAAATTGTTAAGAAAATTGTTTTCTTTTAGTGCCTTCTGTAATGTTACATAATTTTTTCTTTAGCCATTATTGCTAGAATTCCTATCTTCATCCCAGTGCTGGTGAAGTCAAAGATAAAACCAATCTACAGCTTCTACAATAGCCATCACTGAACTGCTTGCAGAACTTGCCTGGACACATTGTGAGCTCACCTGTATGCATTGTGAACTATCTGTTGGTGCAGCGACTTGTGGTAGTGTTGGGGTATTTTTGCTGATGATGTCACCGGTGGTACAATTTTTCAAAGGAGCCCTCAATTGGCTTAATGTCATGGCATTTTGCATCCTCCTCTACTAGTGATGGTCTAAAATTTGGGGGCCAACAGAGGTGAGGCAAAGAACCTCACCCCCCCCACTGGTGCAAAGGCCTATCCACAAGTATAGCTGTATGCTGGACCGGTAGTCAGTGACGGGTATGATCCAATTGCAGTGGTACCAACCTAAGACAGGAGGCTGATGCCTAGAGGTCAGTTCATCCGATGACGGGTAAGGACCATATGTTGAATTGGACTGCCTAACAGACACGGTCCCTAAGCCACATGCTTGTTGTTTAAACAGAGAGGGGGAGATGTTGAGAGCCACAGCCGAAGGGGCCCCAGCAAACTTCCAGCTGCCAGCAAACTTCCAGCTGCCGGCTGATGATTGGCTCACAGCGGCCCCAGCAACATGTAGCTGATTGGCTCCTCGGCCCCAGCAACATCTAGCTGATTGGCTCCTCTGCGGTGATGCTCATTGGACTGTTTCCCTGCCCTTTCAGACCACGGAGCTGCTCATTGGGGGACTTTTTTGGCTCCGCCCACGTGACCCAGCCAATCAGCCTCAAGAGCAGGAGGATTGTGGGAGGTGGAAAGAAGCTTGTGGGGGGAGAGAGAGGCTTGTGGAAAGCTGGTGGTGGCAGTTGAGGCTCTGAGGTTTTTTCCTGAGAGGCTGTTTTGTTTGGCATGTGTGGTTCTAAAAATAAAGTTAGTTTCTTTTGACAAGTGGCTCCTGATTGTGCCCAGCCAGACTGTGGCAAAACATACAGAAAATTAAAATTAAAAAATTAAAGAATTAAAAAAAAATGAGAAAAGAGAAAAAAAAAGAGGGAGGGGCACTGTTAAGCTTCTATTTTCTTCACTTCCAGTAGGTGGTGCTGTGCATTCCAGGCCAAGATTTTGCCCTCTGGCTGTAGGATACAGTTCGTGTGAAGCCGCTCCCCCCCCCCGTCTCTCAAAAACCTGTTAGCTTAGGTTTATTCCTGGCATCTCGTCCCCTGGCTTCTCCTGCTAGCCCGGCCTTTCCCAGTGTGATGCCTCTCGGCAGTTCAAAGTGTACTCTGGGCCTGAAGTTTGCTGGGTGTGGAGGGTGGCTATTGGGAACCGGCACCCTCTTGTTTTGATTTTTTCCACTTGTCTCTCCCCCAGAGCTGGCAAGACAGGTTTTGTTTTCGCCTCTGATGGGAGGGGGAGTTGGAGGTCAGGTGTCTATATCTTTCCCCACGTCTCTATGCAGGCTTGTTAAGCCTGGGAGAGATTTTATGCGAATTCCCCGCTGTATGGGAGATGGGCTGAGTAACACACACCTGTTTTATTGTGGCAATCTGTCAGAAACTGGCGATGGTGACGTCAGCTCTCCAAGATGGTGGCCGCTGGCTTCCTTGGTGGACTTTCCGCTGTGGGGGATAGAACTGGACCGCTTCCTTCCCCCGTCTCAAACACCAAACTCAGCCCGGAGCTCAGTGAGGGCACAGCTGGCAGGACTCCACAGAATCCGTAGTGCCATTTCTCTCTGCTTCTGGTAGCTTCTCGTTGGCGCCCCACCGTCTGTAGCCGCAGGGAGGGCCGTGGGGCAGGCTGCGGATCAGTCAGCCTGGATCTCCAGTCGCACAGTTGGCTCGCGTTTGAGACTCAGTAACCGGTCCTCGGTGATGAAAATCCTTCCTCTAGGTTTCAGTGCACCCCAATTTTGCTGGAAATTCCTAACAAGATAGCTTCTGGTCCTTCTAACTCATTATTCACCTGCACAGTGATGTGGTACACAGGGTGTGATGCACTCTATTCACGGCCATCTTCCGAAATTCACAAGGATTAGGTTTATGACTCAGGTAGCTTTAGGGTTAGAATTTGCCTTAGGGTAAGGGTTAGGGTTAGTGCTAGGGTTAGGGCTAGGCTTAGGGTTAGGGTTAGGGTTAGGGCTAGGTTTAGAGTTAAAGCTAGCATTAGGGCTTAGATTAGGGCTAGGTTTTGTGTTAGCTTTAGGTCTACAGCTAATGTAAGAAATAGGGTTAAAATTAGGGCTAGTTTTAGGGTTATTGTTATTTCTAGGTTTAGTATTAGGTTAGGTTTAGGGTTAGGGGTATGTTTAGGCTAATGGATAGGTTACAGTTAGGGAATGTGTTAGGGTTAGGCTGAGAGTTAGCATTAAGTTTAGGGTTTGGGTTAGTGTAATGGATAGGGTTAGAGCTAGGTCTAGGGCTAGGGTTATGTTTAGAGTGAGGGCTAGGTTTAGGGTTAGGGTTAGGGTTAGTGTAAGGATTAAAGTTAGGGTTAGGTTTAGGGTAAGGGTTAGAGATATATTTAGGGTTAGAGATAGGGTTAAAGCTAGGGTTTTCATTCAGATTAGGTAGGATTTGTGTTTTGTTAGGGCTAGTGTTAGGGATATGGCTAATGTAAGAACTAGGGTTATTATTAGGGCAAATTATAAGGTTACAGTTAGAGCTAGTCTAGATTTAGGGTTAGGTTTAAGTTTATGGTGATATTTTGAGCTAGTGTTAGTGTTAGGTTCAGAGTTGGGGTCAGGGTTAGTTTTAGGTTATGGATAGGACTCGAATTAGGGGTAGGCTTAGGGCTAGATGTAGGGTGAGGATTTGGTTTAGGTTAAGGTTTGGGGTTAGTGCTATAGCTCAGTTATGTTTTAGGACTATGGCTAAAATTAAGGGTAGTTTTACAATTAATGTTATTGTTATTGCTAGTGATACGGTGAGTTTAGACTGAGGGGTACATTTAGAGTCATGGTTAATTTTAGGGTTAGGGCTATGGCTAGGATTAGGGCTAAGGTTATTTCTAGAGTTTGGATTATGGTAAGGGATAGGTTTAGAACTAGGAATAGGGATAGGCGAGAATTAGATTTAGTCTTAATACTAGGATTAGGATTATTATTAGGACTAAAATAGGCCTAGAAATAAGTCTAGGATTAGTGTTAGGTTAGGCCTGATGCTATGAATTTGTTTAGTTTTATGTTTAGGGTTAGGTTTAGGGGAAGAGATGGGGTTATAGGTAGGTTTAGGGCTAGGGCAATGATTAGAATTAGGTTTAGGGATAGGGTTAGGATTGGGTTAGGATTAAGGCTAGATTTGATGTTAGAATGAGGGTTAGGGTTTTCTTTAGGGTTAGGGCAAATTTTAGGGATAGGGATAATGTAAAGTTTAAGGTTATGGCTAGGAATATTTATAGGTTTAGGTTCATGGCTAGATCTTGTATAAGGGTTAGGTTTAGGGTAATGATCAAGTTTAGAATTAGGTGTTTTTTAGGGTCAGCATCAGGTTTTGGTTATGGGTTAGTTTAAGTTTTATGAATAGGGCTCAAATTAGCGTTAGGGTTAGAGTTAGGTTTAGGGTAATGGAAAGGTTTAGTTTTAAGATTCAGGTTTAGATTAGGGTAACCTTTATTGTTAGGGTTATTGATAGGGTTAGGGTTAGGCCTAGGGTTAGCACTTGGGTCATGGTTATTGTTAGGGTAATGGAGAGCGTTATAGCTAGGGTTAGGGCTAGGGTTTTGGTTAGGATTAGGGCTAGAGTTATGATTAGGCTTAGGGCTAGGGCTAGGGTTAGGGTTGGCGTTAGGTTTATTTTATGGGTTAGGTTTTGAGTTAGGGTTAGTTCTAGGGTGAGAGTAAGGTTTATTGTTTTGTCTAGTGTTAGATTCATGGTGAAGTCTAGGGTTAGTTTTAGGGTTAGGGCTAAGGTTATCTTTAGAGATAATGGGAGGGTTAGATGTTGAATTAGGGTTATGGGTAGTTTTAAGTTTAGAGTTAGTGATACGGTTAGTGCTAAGGTTATCTTTAGATTTAGGTTAATGGATAGGTTAGATGTCGGGTTAGGGTTAGGAGTAGTTTTAGGTTTAAGGTTAGTGTTAGGGTTATAGCTAAGGTTATACTTGGATTTAGCATAATGAATAGGGTTAGATGTCAGGTTAGGATTAGGGGTAGTTTTAGGTTTATGGTTAGTGTTAGGGTTTGGGCTAGGGTTAGGTTTAGAGTTTAGTTTAGGGTTTTATCTAGGGTTAGGGCTACAATGAGGGTTAGGTTTAGGGTTAGGTCTAGGATTAGTTTTACAGTTAGGTTTAGAGCTAGGGTTATCATTAGGTTTATGGTTATGTTTATGGTAATGGATAATTTTAAAGATAGTATTTGGGCTAGTATTAATATGATTAGGGCTAGGGTTAATATTAGGTTTAGGAATAGGTCTAGGGTTATATTCAGGGTTTGGGTTAGGGTTTTAGCTAGGATTAGGTCTAAGGTGAAGGTTAGGGTTAGCTTGAGGGATAGGAGTAGGGTTAGGTTATGTTTAAGGCTAGGTTTTGGCCTAGGATTAGGGCTAGGTTTTGTGTTTGATAAAGAGCTAGGGTTAGTTCTATGGCTATATAAGGGCTAGGCTTTTTTCTAGGTTTATGGCTAGGTCTAGTGTTAAGTCTAGGTTTTGGTTAGGGTCAGTTTTAAAGCTAAGGTAAGTATTAGTGTCAGGGTCTGTATTTGGATTAGGGTTAGGGTTAATGTTAGAGCCTCAATTATGCTTGATTAGGTCTAGAGGTATGGTTAGTGTTTGGGGTAGGTTAAGGGTTATCATTAGGGCTAGGGCTAGGTTTTTGTTTAAGTCTTGGGTAAAAGATATGGCTAGATTTAGGATTATGTTTATATCTTGGGCTAGTGTTAGAGTTAGGTTTATGGTTAGGGTCAGAATAAGGGTCAGGGTTTCGGTTAGTGTTTGGGTTATGGTTACAACTAGAATGATAGCCAGGGTTAGGACAAATTATAAAGTTAGGATTTGTTTTAGGCTAAGGATTAGGGTTATAAGTAGTGTTAGCATTAGGGTTAGGGTTTGGCTTAGGGTAAGGGATAGGATTAGAGCTAGGGTTAGTGTTAGGGTTAGGTATAGGTTTATTGCTAGTGCTAGTGTTAGGGTTTAGTTTAGGGTTAGCCTCAGGTTTAGACCTACAGTTAATGTTAGGGTCAGAATAAGTGTCAGGTTTTGGTTATGGTTAGAGCTAGAAAGAGGGCTAAGATTAGGACTTGTAATAGGGTTAGTGTTTGGGTTAAGGTTAGTATTAGCATTATGATTAGGGTTAACTTAGGGTAAGGCATAGGGTTAGAGCTAGGGTTCGGGCTACATTTAGTGTTAGGGTTAGGGCTAGTGTTAGGGTTAGTTTTAGAGTTAAATCTAGGGTTAGGTCTCAGTTTAGGGCTGGGTTTTGGTTAGAGTTAGGGCTAAGTTTAAAATTATGGCCAATGTATGGACTAGTGTTACAATTTGGGCTAGATATAGGATTATGGTTAGGACTAGGTCTAGTGTTAGGGTTAGGTTTAGGGTTAGGGTGATGTTTACAGGTAGGGTTAGTGTAAGGGTAAAATTCATGGTCAGGGTAAGATTTACGGTTAGATTTTGGACTGGAATTAGGGCTAGGGTTAGGGTTAGGTGTAGGGTTCGGTTTTGGTTTGAGTTAAGTATTAAAGTTAGGGCTATGGCTCTGCTTTGTTTTTGAACTAGGACAAATTTTAGGTTTGGGGCTAGTGTTACGGTGAGTTTTAGGCTTAGGTTTAGAGTTAGATTTAGAGTTAGGTTTAGATCTAGGGTTAGGTCTAGGGCTAAGGATAGATCTAATATCAGGTCTAGGTTTATGGCTAGGATTAGGGTTAATGTACGAGCTAGAGTAGGGCTAAGGTGAAAGTGAGAGTTAGACTTAGGGCTAGGATTAGGATTTGGGTTGGATATAGGGCTTGATTAGGGCTAGGTTTATGGTTATTTTTAGGCCTAGGTTTCGTTTTAGGCTTAGGGTTAGGTTTAGTGTAAGTGATTTGGTTAGAGCTAGGTTTAGGGCTAGGACAAATGTTAGAATTATGGTTAGGGCTAAGGTTTCATTAGAATTATGATTAAGGCTAGGTTTAGTGCTAGAATGAGGGCGGGGTGTTAGGGATAGGGCTAGGATTAGTGTTAGGGCGAATGTCAGGTTTAGAGTTATGGTTAGGGATAGTTTTAGGGTTAGGCTTATGGCTATGTTTAGTTTAAGGGTTCGGTTTAGGGTAAGGGTCAAATTTAGAGCCAAAGGTATTGTTAGGGTCAGTGTCAGGTTTAGGGTTTTGTTTAGGTTAGGGTTTAGGTTTAGGGCTCGAATGAGTATTAGGGTTTGAGTTAGGTTAATGAGAGCATTAGGTTTAGGGTTCAGGTTAGGTTTAGCATAATGGATAGGGTTATGGTAAGAGATAGGGTTAGATTTAGGCCTAGAGTTCGCATTAGAATTAGGGTTATGTTTGGAGTAATTGATAAGGTTATAGCTCAGTTTAGGGCTAGGCTTATGGATAAGATTAGGGCTAGAGCGAGTTTTTGGCTTAGGTTTAGGGTTAGATATATAGTTAGGGTTAGATCTAGGGTAAGGGCTATGATTTGTGTTAATGTTAGTGCTAGGATGACAGCTAGGGCAAATGTCAAGTCTAGGGTTATGGATAGGGATAGTTTTAGAGTTAGGTTTATGGCTAGGTGTAGTATAAGGGTTAGGTTTAGGGGTAGATTCAGGGATAGAACAAGGTATATTATTACAAGAAGGGTCAGAGTTACGGTTTGGGTTAGGTTAAGATTTAGGGTTAGGGCTCGAATTAGCATTAGAGTTAGGGTTAGGGTAATGATAGGGTTAGGTTTAGGGTTAGGATAAGTTCAGGTAAATGAATAAGGTAACAGTGAGTGATAAGTTTAGGGTTAGGCCTATGGTTACCATTAGGGTTATGGTTATGTTTAGGGTAATGGATAGGGTTAGAGCTAGTGATAGGTATTGGGTTATGGTTAGGATTCTAGCTAGGGTTAGTGTAAGGTTTAGAGATAGGTTTTGGGTTAGGGTTAGGGTTAAAGCTAGGATTAACGCACAAATTAGGGCTAGGTTTTGGGTTTAGTTTGGGCTAGGGTTAGGACTATGGTTAATGTATGAACTATTTTTACAATTAGTGCAAGTTTTAGGGTTAGGGTTAGGACTAGGACTAGTGTTATTGTTAGGTTTAGGATTAGGGTGATGTTTGGAACAATGGTTATTGTTAGGGTCAGTGTGAGGGTAAGAGTTAGTTTTAGGGTTATGTTTAGGATTCGAATTAAGGCTAAAGTTAGTGCTAGCTGTAGTGTTATGCTTTGATTTAGGTTACAGGAAAGTTTTATGGCTATGGCTTCGTTTTGTTTTAAGGCCAGGTATAGGGCTATTGTTAGGTCTAGATTTTGGATTAGTGTTAGGGTTAGAGCTAGTGTTAGAGTGAGTTTTTGGCTTAGGTTTAGGATTAGATATAGAGTTAGGGTTAGATCTAGGGTTAGGGCTAGGGCTAGGGTTAGGGCTAGGATTAGGGTTATGGTAAATAATATGGTTAGAACTAGAGATATGGCTAGGGTGAGAATTAGAGTTCGAAGTTTAGGGTTAAGATTAGGGTTAGGGCTAAATTTGGGCTAGGATTAGGGGTAGGGTTAGTGTTAGCATTAGGCTTAGGGTTTGGGCTAGGGTTAGTGTTAGCATTGGGATTAGGGTTAAGTTTAGGGAACTGGGTGGTGTTATAGCTAGGTTTAGGTATAGGGTTAATATTAGGGTTAGTCCCAGGTTTGGGCTAGGGTTAGGTTTCACATTGGGGTTTGGGTTAGGTTTAGGGGAATGGGTGGTGTTATACTTAGGTTTAGAGCTAGGGAAAGGGTTAAAATTAGGATTAGGCCTAGGGTTATGGTTCAGTTTAATTAAGGCTAAAATTAGGGCTAGGATGAGGGGCAGGTTTTCTGATATGTTTAGGGCTAGAACTCAGGCTAGGGCTAATATCAGGTATAGGGTTACTGTTAAGGATAGTTTTAGGGGTAGGTTATGGCTAGGTCTAGGGTAAGGGTTAGGTTTAGGTTAAAGGTCAGCTCTGGAGCTAGGGTTATTATTAGGGTTAGAGTCAGGGTTAGTATTTGGTTTAGGTTAAGGTTTAGGGTTAGGGCTTGAATTAGCATTAGGTTTAGGTTTAAAGTTAGGGTAAAGTATAGCGTTTAGTTTAGGTTTCAGTTAAGGTTTAGGGTAATGGATGGGTTAGGTTTAGCGAATGGGTTAGGGTTAGCATTAGGGTGAGGGTTATGTTTAGTGTAATGGAGAGGTATATAACTAGGGTTAGGGCTAGGTTACAGTTTGGATTAAGTCTAGGATTAGGATTAGGTTTAGGGATAGGGCTAAGGTTTAGTTCAGGTAAGTGTTAGGGTTAGGGTAAGTGTTAGTTTTAAGGCTAGGGTTATGGATAGGTTAGGGTAGGTTTTAGTGTTTGAGCTAGGGTTAGAGCTAGGGCGAGTGTTAGCTGTAGGTTTAGTTCTAGGTTTCCATTTATGGTTAGAGTTAGGTTTAGTGTTAGAAATAGGGTTTTAATTAGGGATTGTGTTAGGGTTAGGGTAATGAATATGGTTAGAGCTAAATATCGGGCTAGGGTTAATGTTAGGATTAGGGTTAGGGTTTAGGATAGGGATAGGTTTATGTTTCGTGTAAGGGTTAGGCTTTGAGCTAGTGTTAGGTCTAAGGCAAGGGTTAGGGTTAGGGTAAGGGTTAGGTTTAGAGTTAGGCTTAGGTTTATGCTTAGAGCTAAATTTAGGCCTAGGATTAGGAATAGCTTTTGTCTTAAGTTTAGGGCTATCATTAGTACTATGTATAAGGGTAAGGGATAGGGTTAGAACTAAGAATAGGGCTAGGGAGACAGAGTTAGTCTTAGTGCTAGTGTTAGTGTTAGGGTTAGGACTAAATTAGGGCTAATCAGATCTAGGATTAGTGTAAGGGTTAAGTCTAGGGTTAGGGTCAGATTTAGATTCAGGGGAAGCGATGGGGTTATATCTAGGTTCAGAAATAGAGCAAGGGATAAAATTAGAGATATGGTAGAGTTAGGGTTTGGGTTGAGATCAAAGCTAGGTTTAGGGCTAGGATGAGGGCTAGCATTTGTGTTAGGGTTATGGCAAGAATTAGGGATAGGGCTAATATCAGGTCTAGGGTTATGGTTAGGGACAGTTTTTGGGTAAGGTTTATGATTATTTCTAATGTTAGAGTTCGGTTTAAGGTAAAGTTCATGTATAGACCTAGGGGTATTATAATGTTCAGAGTCAGGTTCTGGGTTACGTGGAGGTGTAGAGTTAGGGCTCACATTACCATTAGGGCTACAGTTATGGTTAGGTTAATGGATAGGGTTAGTTTTAGGTTTCATGTCAGGTTTAGGTTAATGGATAGCGTTAGGGTTAGGCCTAGGGTTAGCATTAGGTTTATGTCTATCTTTAGTGTAATGGATAGGGTTAGAGTTAGGGTTAGGGCTATTTTTATATTTAGGATTAGGTTTAGGGTTAAGTCTAGGGTTAGGTATTAGGGTTATGGTTAGGTTTAGGGTACTGGATAGGGTTTCATCTAGGATTAGTGCTAATCTGGGGTTAGGATTAAGGTTAGGTCTAGGGTTAGTGTTAGTATTAGGGTTAGGGCTAAGGTTATATTTAGGGTTAGGGTAATGGACAGGTTTAGATGTCAAATTAGGGTTAGAGTTAGGTTTTGGTTTAGGACAATTGTTAGTGTTAGGTTTAATGTAACTTTTAAGGTTTGAGCTAGGGTTAGGACTATGGCAAGGGTTAGGTTTACAGTTCTGGTTAGAATATTTTAGGGTTAGGGCTAGTGTTATCATGAGGTTTATGGTTAGGGTTAGGGTAATGGGTGGTAGACCTAGGGTCAAGGCTAGGGTTAAGTTTATGAATAAGGCTAGGGTTAGGGTTAGGTTTAGGCTTAGGGGTTTCTTACTGTTAGAATAAATGTAAGGGTAGGGAATGATAAAGTGTTAGGGCTAGGTTGAGGGCTTAGTTTAGAATCAGAGCAAGGAATTGAGGTAGTGTTAGGGTTAGGGCTACGGTTAACATTATGTTTAGGATTATGGTTAGGGTAAAGGATAGATTTAGAGCTACGGTTTGGGCTGTGGTTATAGTTAGCTTTAGGGCTAGGATTAGGTTTAGGGTTTGGGCAAGGGTTTGTTTAGGATTAGGGTTAGGGTTTGAGCTAGAGATAGAGCTAGGGCTAGGACGAGGGTTAGGGTCAGTGTTAGGTCTAGGAATAGGATTATGGTAGGTTTAGGGTTAGAATTAGTGTTATCATTAGGGTTAAGATAAGGGTTAAAGTAATGGACATGACTAGATGTAGGTTTGGGTTTATAGGGTTAGGATAAGTATTAAGATAATGGATATGGCTAAATGTAGGTTTGGGTTTATGGTTAGGGTTAGGGTTAGTTTTAGTTTTAGGGTTTATGGTGGTACATGTTAGAGTTTGAGCTAGGGTTAGGGCTATGTTGAGTGTTAGGTTTTCAGTTAGGTCTAGGGTTAGTTGTTTTGGTTATGGTTATGGTTACTGTTAGGGTTACGGCCAGGGTTATCAATAAGTTTAGGGTTAAGGTAATGGGTAGGTTTAGAGCTAGGTTTAAAGATATGGTTAAGTTTAGCATTAGGGTTAGAGTTAGGGATATGTCTAAGTATATATTTAGGGTAAGGGTTAGGCATTGAGTAAGGTGTAGGACTAAGGCTAGTGTTGGTGTTTGGATTAGGTCTAGGCTTATGTTTAGGGTTATGCTTAGGGCTAGGTTTAGGCCTAGGAATTGCTCTAAGTTTTGTGTTAGGGTAAGGCATAGGGTTAGGCCTATTGGTAATGTAAGAGCTAGGATTATGATTAGGGCTATTTTTAGAGTTAGGGTTAGGGCTAAGTCTAGTGTTAGGTTTAGGTTTTTGGTTAGGGTCAGGTTTAGAGACAGCTTAGTGTTAAATGCAGGGTCAGTGTTCAGATTAGAGTTAGAGTTAAGGTTAAAGCCAGAATTAGGACTAGGTTTATGTCTAGGGGTAGGATTAGTCATTGTGTTAGGTTAAGCATTATTTTTAGGGATAGGGCTAGATTTTTGTTTAGGTCTAGGGCTAGAGTTAAGGCTAGATTTAGGATTAGGTTTAGGTCTGTGGCTAGGGGTAGGTTCAGATTTAGATATAAGGTTACTCGTAGGGCTAGTGTTAGTTTTTGGTCTGGGGTTAGGGTCAGGTTTAGACCTAGGGTTAGTGTTATGGTCAGAATAAGGGTCAGGGTTGGGTTAGGGTTTGGAGTATGGTTAGAGCTAAAATGAGGGTTAGCTTTAGGACTATTAACAGGTTTAGGGTTTTGATTAGGCTAAGGATTAGTGATAGGTCTAGGGTTACTATTAGGGTTAGGGTTTTGCTTAAGATTAGAAATAGGGCTACAGCTTGTTTTAGGAGTAAAGTTTATTTTAGGATAGGGTATGAAGTTACAGCTAGGTTTAGAGCCAGGTTGAGGGTCAAAATTAGGGTTAGGGATAGGATTAAGTGTAGGATTAGGATTAAAGCTAGTGTTAGGCCTAGGGTTAATTCTAGGGATTGGGTTAGGGTTAGGGCTAGCATTAGGACTAGGGCGAATGTCAGGTATAGGGTTATGGTTAGGGATAGTTTTGGGGATAGATTTATGGCTAGGTATAGTATAAGGGTTAGGATGAGGGTTAGAATCACGTTTAGAGGTATGGGTATTATTATGGTCAGAGTCAGAGTTAGGGTTTGGTTTAGGATAAGGTTTAGAATTAGGGCTCGAGTTAGCATTATGGTTAAGGTTAGAGTTAGGGTAATGATATGGTTAGGATTAGGGTTCAGGTTATGTTTATGGTAATGTATAAGTTAGGGTTAGTGCTAGGGTCAGGCTGAGGGTTAACATTAAGTTTAGAATTAGGTATAGGGTAATGGATAGGGTTAGAACTAGGGTTAGGGCTAGAGTTATTGTTAGGGTTAGGGCTAGGTTTATTGTTAGGTGTAGGTTTAGTGCAAGGATTAAAGTTAGGGTTAGGTTTAGGGTAAGGGTTATGTCTAGGTTTAGGGTTAAAGATAGGGTTGTCTCTTGGCTAGCTTATGGGTTACGTTAGGGCTCTTGTTAAGGATACGGCTAATGTAAGAATTGCGGTTACAATTAGGGCTCGTTTTAGGGTTACATTTAGCACTAAGTCTAGTTTTATAATTAAGTTTAATTTTAGGGTGATGTTTTGAACTAGGGTTAATGGTAGGGTCAGAGTCAGGTTCAGGGTTAGTTTTAGGGTTAGGGATAGGATTCGAATTTGGCTAGGCTAAGGGCTAGATATGGGGTTAGGATTTGTTTTAGCTTAACAGTTAAGGTTAGTACCATGCCTCGGTTTTGTTTTAGGGCTAAGGCAAAATTTAAGGGTAGTTTTATGATTAGAGATAGTTTTATTGCTAGTGTAGGGTGTTTAGGCTTAGGGTACATTTAGAGTTATGGCTAATTTTAGGGTTAGGGATATGGCTAGTGTTAGAGCTAAGGTTAGGGCTAGTGTTTGGGTTATGATAAGGGATATAGTTAGAACTAAAAATAGGGCTAGGGCAAGAGTTACAGTTAGTCTTAGGGCTAGGGTAGGGTTAGGGTTAGGCTAAGTTAGAGCTAGGAATATGTCAAGGGTTAGTGTCAAGCTTAGGCCTATGATTAGGGCTATGTTTAGGGTTATAGTTTGGATTAGGTTTAGAGGATGGGATGCCTGATTGATTTACACCTCCATTTCCATTTACCCATATAGGTCAAACTGAGGTGAAACTTTGAAATACAAAGTGTTCATGATAGTGCACCATTGAATTGATAAGAGCATACCTTGGGTGCATAGAAATTCTAGATAAAATATTATTCCTGCCCAATATCAAATAAATTTGAACAAAACTTACTTTCACCCTAACATTACCTCTAACCCTAGCCCTAGCCCTAACACTAACCCTAAACCTAACCATAATCTGATTAGAGAACCAGTGATCCTGGAATTCCTGCACTTGGGGAGACTTGTGGGGCATAATAAGTGATGAATCCTACGCAGCATCAAACAAATCGGACCAAATAATTATGGGAGGTATATCAGTACATGCATATTTCCCTGTTTTCTCCTAAAGGGCTCTCAGATGAAATTGTTTTTGCATGCTTAAGCTTAGGGATACTTTTACACGGAACATACCAGAGTCCCCACAGAGAACTGATGGAGTGTGGGAAGTTTAAAGCAGCTAGCACAAACTCTGTTTGATTTTTAGCTCCATTAACTTACCCGAATGGGTCAAAATGAAGTGAAATCTTAAAATACAAACTGTTCCTGACAGTGAATATGTGAACAGAGAAGGCCTAAACATGTGGAACAGAGTAAATCTAGCTAAAAGATAATTCCTTGCAAGTATCAAATAATTTTGAATAAAACTAACTCTAACCCTAACACTAGCTTTAACCCTAGCCCTTTCCTTAAACCTAAATTTTTATGGGACCTTTGACCGTAGAAGTAACATACGTGGGTGGCCTAGGGGGGCAATCTAAGAGAAGAATGCTGTGCAGTATCAAAGAAATCTGACCAAATAGGTTATGCAGTGTTTCAGTATATACATGTGTCCCTGTTATCTCCTAAAGGACTCTTAGATAAAGTTGTTTTTACATGCTTCAGCTTAGGCCTACTGTCACAAGAACAAACCAGAGATTTCCCACAGAAAATTGATCAAGTGTGAAGTTTCAAGCAGCTAGCACCAAATCTGTTGGATTTCTAGCTCCAATTCCATTTACCTGTATGAGACAAAATGAACTAACACTTTAAAATATAAAATGTTCCTTACAGTGAAGCATTGAACATAGGAGGAACAAACATTGGAAGTATAGTAAGGATAGGAAAAAAATGAATCCAGCCCAGTATCAAAGAAATTTGAATAAAACTAACTCTAACCACAACACTAGCTCTAACACTAACTTTAACACAAACCCTAGCCTGTTTAAAAAACTATTGATCCTAGAAGTGCCAATCTTGGGGAGCCTAGAGGGCTAAGCTATCAGATGAATCCTATGCAATATCAAAGAAATATGACGAAAAAATTGGGGTACTATTTCATTTCATGCACAATTCACTGTTTTTTGCTAAAGGGCTCTCATATAAAATTGCTTTTGCTATCTTCATCTTAGGGCTACTTTCACAAGAAACAATCAGAGAAGTGCTCTCAGAGAACAGATTCAGTGTTTTTTAAGTTTTATGCAGCTAGCACCAACCCAGTTTGATTTCAACCTCCATTTTCATTTCCCAATATAGGTCAATATGAAGTGAAACCTTAAAATACAGAGTGTTCCTGATAGAAAACCATTGAAATGAGAAGGCCCAAACCTGGGAATCATATTAAAGCCAGGTAAAACATGACTCCTTCCAAGTGTCAAAGAAATTTGAACAAAACTAACTCTCACCCTAACACTACATCTAACCCTATCCCTAATCCTAAACCTAACACTAACACTAACATGATTAGAGAACCATTGATCCTAGAAGTCCCACAAGCGAACAGTTTTGTGGGACAACCTAAATGATGAATCCTACGCAGTAACAAACAAATCTGACCAAATAATTATGGGACAAATTTCAGTGAATGCGTATATCCCAGCTTTCTCCTAAAGAGCTCTCGGATAAAGTTGTTTTTGCATGCTTCAGCTTATGCCTACACTCACAAGAAACATATCAGAGTGTCCCCACAAAGAATTGAGGGTGTATGTAAAATTTCCAGCAGCTAGCATAAACCCTGTTTGATTTCTAGTTCCATTTCCATTTACTCAAATAGGTCAAAATGAAGTAAAATGAAAATACTAACTATTCCTGAAACCAAACAATTGAACCAAAAGGCCTAAAGCTGGGAAACAGAGTAAGGTTATTTAAAGAAGAATCCTGGATTGTATCAAAGAAATTTGAATAAGTAACTCTAACCCTAACACTACCTCTAAACCTAGCCCTAATCCTAACAATAAGTATTAACATAGTCCTGTCCCTAATTATAACTTTAACCCTAATTTTAAATGTAACCATTGCCAAAACCCTAGCTCTAACTTTATTCATTACCATAACACTAACTCTAACACTAATGCTAACCATAGCCCTAACCTTAAACTTTACCCTAGCCTGCTCTAACCCTAAACTTTACCTTAGCCCAAAACCTAGCTCAACACTAACACTTACCCTAAACCTAACCCTAACCCTTGGCCTAACCCTAAACCTAACTCTAACTCTAGCCCTAATACTAACCATGAACCTAGACCCAAACCTAGGTGTAATCCTATCCATTACACTAAACAAAAGCCTAATCCAAATGCTAATAAAAGGACTAAACCTAACCGTATAGCTATCCCTAACCCTATTCAAAACACTAAACCTAACCTAAACCTTAAATCGAACCTGATCCATTACCCAAAACCTAATGCTAATTCCAGCCTTAATTCTAAACCTTAACTGAAGCCAATCCCTAACACTGACCCAGACCCTAATAATACACCTAGGTCTTCACAAGACCTTTACTCTAATTCTAAACATTACATTAGACCTAGCCATAATCTAACCCTAAAACTATCCTTAACCATAATGCTAGACCTGACATGAGCCCTAGCCCTAATCCTAGCCCTAGCCCTAACACAAACCCTCATCCTAGCCCTAAATCTAGCCTTAATCCTAAACCATATCCTAAACCTAGCCCTAAACTTAACTATAACCCTTGACCTAGCCGTAAATCTATGTATAACACCATCCTTTCCCCAAAATCTAACCCTAACACTAACCCTAGCCCTAACCATGGGCCTAATCCTAAAACTAACCCTAGCACTAATCCTAGCCCTAATATAGCCCTAACTCTAAACCTAACCCAAACACTAGCCCTAAGACTAACTCTAACTCTCAAACTAGCCCTATTTCTACTTGTAACCCTTTCTGTTATTATAAAAACACTAGACCTAAACTTTGCCCTAAACCTAGACCTAGCCCTAAACCTAGATTTAACCATAACAATAAATCTAAGTCTAGTCCTCACCCTACCACTAGCCCTAACATTATCACTAATCATAAAACTAGCTCTAACCCTAGCCCTTGATCTAAAATGAAACTAAGCCATAGCGCTAACCCTAATCCTCACCTAACTGCAACCCTAGACCTAATTCTTACCCTAAGCCTAACACAGACCCTAACCTTACACCTACCCTTACTGTAGCCTTAATTCGAGTCATATCCGTAACCCTAAAGTAACACTGACCCTTAATCTGACCATAACACTAATCCTATCTCTAATCATCACTCTAAAACTAAACCTGACCCTAACACTAGACCTAGACCTAATGCTAATTCTAAAACTAGCCCTAATCATAATCCTTGTTCCTACATTAACTGTAGTCTTAAGCTAGCCCTAACCTAACCAAAACCTAGCCCTGATCTGAGCCCTAAACTAGCTTTAAATCTAACCATAACCCTAATCCTAGCTCTAACACATAACATAAAAATAACCCTAACACTAAACCTTGTCCTAACCTGAAACCTAACCCAAAATATAGCCCTAATCCTAACCGTATTCTTAGTTCTTCCTCTAGCTCTAATCTTATCCATTACTCTACCCATAACCCTAACTGAATTCTTACACTAGGCCTAACCTGAACCATAGCCCTAAACTAAACATAAACCTAGCCCTAACAGTAGCTCTAAGCCTATCAATTACCCTAACCATAAACCTAACCTAATTTATCCCTAGGCCTAACCCTATTCCTATCCATAAACCTATCCCAATAATTACCTAAAACTAACCTGAACCCTAGACCTAACCATATCTATTACCCTAACCTTAACCCTAATGCTAATTTGAGCCTTAACCCTAAACCTAAACCTAAACATATCCTAATTCTGACTCTGACACTAATAATATTCTTAGCTGTAAATCTGACCCCAATCCTCAACCTACCCCTTACAATAGACCTGTCCATAAACCTAACCCGACAACTATCCCTAACCATAACCCTAGACCTGTCATTAGCCCTAGCCATAATCCTAGCCCTAAACCTAACAAAAACCATAGCCCTAAGCCTAGCCTTAATTCTAGACCTAACCTTAATCTGAGCTCTAACCCTAATTTTATCCATTGCCCTAGCCCTAAACCTAGATATAACATCATACCTTACCCTAATGCTAACGCTAGCCTTAACACTAGCCCTAAACTTAGGCCTAAATCTAACACTAACCCTAGCGCTAATCCTAGCCCTAATTTAGCCCAGCCCTAAACTTAACCTTATACCTAGCCTTAACACTAACTCTAATTCTCACCCTAGCCATATCCATAGTTTGAAACCTATCCCTTACCATAACTCAAACCCTAGTCTATCCCTAGGCCCAACCCTAGCCCTAAACATCACCCTAGCCCTAAATCTGGATCTAACCATAAATTTAAGCTTAAACCTCACCATAACACTACCCATAACCCTAATGCTAATTGGAACACTAGTCCTAACCCTACCCTAGCCTTGAAACAAAAGTGAGCCATGACCATAACCATAATCCTTAACCTAAACCAAACGCTAAACCAATGCCTAGGCCTAATTCTAGCCCTAATTTGACCCCTAACCCTAAAGCTAGAAATAACCCTGACTCTGACTCAGACCCTAACACTAACCCTATCTCTTAACATCGCCCTAATGCTAACCCTAAAACTAGATCTAATCGGACACCTAGTTCTTACATTAGCTGTAGCACTAATGCAAACACAAATCCTAGCCCTAATTCGAGCCCTAACCCTAGGTTTAACCCTAACCCTAACCACAACCTGCTGGGAGCCATTAGCCAAGTAGGTATGACAATTTCCTTGCCAGCGTACCCCATGTTGCTGACATGTTGCAGCGACATTGAATGTAGGTGACCTTGCTCAAGGACCAAGGCAGATTAGGGTGTTCCCGGTTTTAAGATAATCCTGTTTAGGGCGTTCCCAGTTTAGGTTCCAGGTTTAAGGTTTAAGATTATTCCTGCTGGGAATAGGGCGTATCCTGCTGCCTGAGTTCCCCTTGAGTTCTCACGGGATTCAGACAGTATATTTTGGAGATAGAAGCCCAGTGGAGGTGGATTTGGGCAGAGAACGTGGATTTCCCCAGAACGTGATTGTAGACGGCTGGTGTGAGTTCGGGAATAAAGAGTTGCTGTTTGAATCTACAAGCTGTGTGGTGGCTCGTGATTGTGGGCCCAGCCAGACTGCGGCATTTGTGCCCAGCCAGACTGTGGCATTTGGTGGCCCCTACGGGGAACTTCTGAAGTTTAGAGGTAAGTGAAATTGCTCGCCCCTGAGGAAGAGCGAAAGAATGGGTGACCAATTCAAAAAACAATGTGTTATTGTTTTGATTTATCTTGTTTTTGTTTCAAGCTGCCTATCCCTAGAAATTTCTCAGGCAAACTGGAAAAAATGGTTGACTAAAGGTTTGAAGTTTGTAGGCCCTGAGGAAGAGAAAATTGATACAATGATTTTTTATTCCGTTTTTGTTTCATTCAGTTTCGGCTTTGTTTTGTGCTATCTTATTGGGTTGCGTTATCTTTATAGTAGATTAGAAATTAGTAAAAAACAAACCGAAAAGATGTTAAGTAAATTGTTAGAGGTTCAGACCATGGAGAAAGACATTTTAGATCAAGCAAAAGAGAAGGTCTCTCGAGCTAGTCAGACAGAGGAAGAAAATTTAAAGGAAAAGGGGTTGTTAGGAAAAAGGCCACAACAGGAGGCTGTTACTAACTCCGTTTTATCACAAGAGGGCGTAATTCAACCAACAGCCCCACCGATGGAGACAGCTGAGTGGCCCTCAAACCCCGTAGTTGATAAATGGGATCCTGAGACAGGACCTCAAAGATTAGCATGCCCTGTACTTGAACAGGCTGGAGGGCAGCGAATTCACCGTGCATTAGATTTTAAAACAGTGAAGCAGTTAAAGGAGGCTGTAACAACCTATGGCCCCCAAGCTCCCTTCACGGTAACCATGGTCGAGTCCATTACTAACTTGGACATGACGCCAGCAGATTGGGCTAGCATGTGTAAATCTGTACTAAATGGAGGACAATATTTGTTATGGAAGGTTGCCAATGAGGAATTTTGCATGGAGACAGCTAGGCGAAATGCAGCAGCCGGTTACCCTCAAAGAAATCTAGATATGTTGTTAGGAAAAGGACCTTATGAGGGTCAACGGCAACAAATTGAATATGATCCTGCTATATATGCACAAATTGCTGCAGACGCAGTTAGGGCATGGAAGACTTTACAAGGACATGGAGATTTACAAGGTCAGCTATCTAAGGTAATACAGAGAGCTAATGAACCTTACGCTGACTTTGTAGATAGGCTAATTCAAACGGCTGCCAAAATTTTTGGGGATACAGAACAAGCAATGCCATTAATAAAACAACTGGCTTATGACCAAGCAAATCGTTGCTGCAGAGAGGTTATTAGACCATGGAGACATGAAGATTTAAACACATATATTAAATTATGTAGAGATATTAATGAACAAGGGCAAGTCTTGGCAACTGCAGTACAACAGGCTTTAGATGCCAGGCCAAAAACATGCTATGATTGTGAACAAACAGGACATTTTAAAAGGAATTGCCCCATAGGAGGAGGGTTTAACAAAAGTAGGTATCAAAGGAATAGAATACCGGGTATTTGCCCACGATGCCGTAGAGGGAGACATTGGGCTAATGAATGCCGTTCTCAAACCACCATAGAAGGTACTCCCTTATCAAAAAACGGACAAAGACCAGGTATTTATCCAAGATATCGTGGAGAAAGGCATCAGGCTCCATTGCCAAAAAACGGACAGGGGGGCCCAATGCTCCGGGGCCCACAACCACAAATATACGGGGCAGTGGAGGATCCCAGCAACACCATCAGGGTAGTGCCCAGGACACATTGTCCATTAAATCCCTCATCAGACAAACCCGAGGGAGCGCAGGGTTGGACATCTGCGCCTCTGCCAGAGCAGTATTAACTCCAGAGATGGGAGTTCAAATCATTCCCACAGGAGTAAAAGGACCTCTTCCCCAAGGAACAGTAGGCTTATTACTGGGACGTAGTTCATCTACATTAAAAGGACTTATGATAAGTCCTGGGGTAATTGATCCCAATTATGTAGGTGAAATAAAAATTATAGCTAGTTCTCCAAGAGGTATATCAGTAATTTCACCTGGAGATAGAATAGCACAGTTGTTAATAATACCCAGCCTACATAATAAATTTCCTAGTCATAGTGTAGAAAGAGGTTCCAGGGGATTAGGCTCCACAGGTGTAGATTGGGCTATGTTGTCTTTAAATTTAGATTCTCGCCCAATGCTAAAACTAAATATTCAAGGTCATGAGTTTAATGGGCTACTGGACACAGGAGCTGACCTTAGCATTATCTCTCGTCAAGAATGGCCAAAACATTGGCCATTACAACAAGCCACTCAAACGCTTCGAGGCCTAGGAGTGGCGACTAATCCCCATAGAAGTTCTATGATATTAGATTGGAAGGATCCTGAAGGATGTGAAGGAACTATACAGCCATATGTATTGGATCATCTTCCTATAAATTTATGGGGACGAGATGTCCTAGATCAATTAGGTTTGACATTAACAAATAACATCAATCCTAATTCGCCCACTACTAGGGCTAGACAAGGCTTTAGGAAAGAAAAAAGATTAGGAAAACAAGGGCAAGGTATAGCAGCACCAGTACAAATAGATCAAGGAACAGACAGACATGGGTTGGATTTTCAGAAAGGGCCACTGAGACAATCAAAATTACTTGGAAATCAGAAAGACCAGTGTGGGTTCCTCAGTGGCCCCTGACTAAAGAAAAGACACAAGTAGCCCATGATCTGGTCAAACAACAATTAGCAGAAGGACATATACAACCTTCCATATCTCCCCATAATACTCCCATTTTTGTCATCAAAAAGAAATCTGGTAAATGGAGATTATTGCAAGATTTAAGAGCCATTAATAATGAGATGGTTATTATGGGACCTGCTCAATCAGGGATTCCTCAATTGTCTGCTTTGCCAAAAACCTGGCATGTTTTAGCTATAGATATTAAAGATTGTTTTTTTTCAATTCCAATTCATCCCAAGGATAGTCCACGTTTTGCATTTACTATCCCTGCATTAAATCATGAAGGTCCTGATCAGAGATATGAATGGAAAGTACTCCCTCAAGGGATGGCTAACAGTCCAACTATGTGTCAAATATATGTTAACAAAGCAATCCAGCCACTTAGAAATCAAAATCCTGAACTACAAATATTTCACTATATGGATGATGTATTATTGGCACATAAAGATAAAAACATATTGCTGGAATGTTATGCCACACTTACAAACTTATTAAAAAATTATAATCTAGAGATAGCAATAGATAAAGTACAATTAAATTTTCCAATTAATTATTTAGGAGTTCTATTATCCTCAACCATGGTCCGTCCACCAAAAATTCAAATACGAGTAGATCAACTCAAATCACTTAACGACTTTCAAAAGTTATTGGGAGACATAAATTGGATAAGGCCTTATCTAGGTATACCAACAGGAGAATTGGGACCTTTATTTGATATTCTAAAAGGTCCATCAGATCCAAATTCACCCCGCATGTTAACTCCTAAAGCAAGAAAGGCATTAAAAATTATTGAAACATATATGGAAAATATGCATTTGGATAGAATTGATATAAGTTTGCCTTTATTATTTATTGTACTACCAACAAAAAATATTCCTACAGGAGTATTTTGGCAAGACGGTCCATTATTGTGGCTACATTTATCTTATTCTCCTAACACTATTCTTACTAGGTATCCTGAGGCTGTAGGACAATTAATACTCAAAGGAATAAAAGCAGCGAAGGGAGTGTTTGGAATTTCTCCCAATAAAATTATTACTCCATATACTATGGATCAAATTGATGAGTTAGCTAATGAGTTAAATACTTGGGCAATAATCATGTGTAAATCTAATGTTACATTTGATAATCATTTACCATCTAATTCTTTGTTGTCTTTTTGGTCTAAGCATCCTGTAGTTTTTCCTAAAATGACAAGAAAAACACCTATCATGAATGCTCCAAATATATTCACTGATGGGTCTAATAATGGTACAGCAGCAGTAGTTACCCCAGATCAAACTTTTACATTTTTAGTACCCAAACAATCAGCTCAAAAGGTAGAGCTTAATGCAGTTTTACAAGCTTTTTTGATGTTTAAAGATTCTGTATTTAATTTATTTTCTGATAGTCAGTATGTAGTTAATGCTATAGTATCTCTTGAAGATGCTGGTAGGATTTCCCCTTCTTCTACTGTTTTCTCTTTGTTTTCCACTATACAAAGTCTAATCTGGGACAGAAAAGATCCATTCTTCATAGGACATATTAGGGCACATACAGGATTGCCTGGAGCCCTTAGTTTAGGCAATGATTTAGCAGATAAAACTACACATGACATACATATTTTCTCTACATTTGAAGAAGCTACAAATTTTCATAAAAGGTTTCATGTTAATGCTAATACTTTACAAAAGCGTTTTAAAATAACTAAGGAACAAGCCAGACATATAATAAAACAATGTCAAAATTGTGTGACATTTTTACCACAAGTTAATCTTGGAGTCAATCCTAGAGGACTGATACCTAACCATATTTGGCAGATGGACGTCACACACTTGCCAGAATTTGGAAAATTAAAATATTTACACGTTACAGTCGATACTTCTTCTGGATTTTTGATGGGCTCCCTTCATGCCGGAGAAAAAACTAAAGATGTTATAGCTCATTGCTTACAAAATTTTGCCACTGTGGGCGTTCCTAAACAGTTAAAAACCGATAATGGTCCTGGCTATACCTCTACCTCTTTTAAACAATTTTGCTCATCATTTGGTATTACTCATATAACAGGAATCCCATACAATCCACAGGGACAAGGCATAGTTGAAAGAGCTCATCAAACTATTAAAACATACTTATTAAAGCAAAAAGAGGGAATTGGAAAGGGGTATATATCCCCCAAAGATAAACTTAAAATAACGCTTTTTACTCTAAACTTTTTAAATTTGGATTCATCAGGACTTAGTGCTGCGGAAAGGCATATGTATCCAAAAAATGTACATAAGCCTAAAGTACTTTGGAAAGATATTCTAACAGGACAATGGAAAGGTCCTGACCCAGTGATTGTCTGGAGTCGGGGGTCTGTTTGTGTTTTTCCACAGGGAGAACAGCAGCCCATTTGGATTCCAGAAAGATTAACTAAAACAGTCTCTACAGATTGAAAAGAAGATGATTTGACTCAAATCCATAACAGCTGATATCCAGAACTCCAGCTTGGCCATTCTTACATCTGTGACAGTGATTAACCAGGATGCTTTTTTCAATAGCTATTTTATTATTGCATTTTTCCACATCATAAGGTTCTATTTTTATTTTTTGAGCTCATACAGACCTAGGTTAATGTTTTTCTGATCAGTTTTATTTTTTGACTGTGGAGTTTTTAAACATTGCAATGGAGATTTCACCTAGGTAAAGCTACAAGGCCTTTACTATTTTCTTATGTGTTGTACGTTTATGTACACTCTTGTGTTTTGTGTTGTATGTCTGTGTGTGCGTATGTCCATATTTCTTATGAGGAGCGCTCATAAAAAAATGGATCCGAATTATTATTATTTTTTTTATTCACGTGATTTAAATGGTTTAATTTAAATTAGGTAAACAGCTGTTAAGGATTGTTTTTAAAGGTGGTTAACAGATCTGTTTGTTTACTAGTTTAAATTAGGTAAAAGGCTGTTAAGGATTGTTTTTAAAGTAGGTTAACAGATCTGTTTGTTTACTTTCACCTTTCCTTTTCATTATATTTAATAATTCTTTTCAGGATAATGTCTCTTTAGCATCATTGCCAGAATTCCTATCTCCATCCCAGTGCCGGTGAAGAACTCAACAAGTAATGCTCAATCAAAGAGTCAACTTACTTTGGGAGGAAACTTACTTTGGGAGGAAATGGACATATTGATAGATTCCTCCGCTTTGAACTGCTTGCAGAACTTGCCTGGACTATGTAACTATCGTTTGGTGCAGCGATTTGTGGTAATGCTGGCATATCTTTGCTGATGGTGTCACTAGTGATGCAATTTTTATTTCCTTGCCAGCGCACCCCATGTTAATTGTGGTAGTGCTGACATATCTTTGCTGATGGTGTCACCAGTGATGCAATTTTTCCCAAGGAGCCGTCAATTGGCTTGGTGTCGTGGCATTTCTGTATCCTCCTCCCTTCTGCTAGTGATGGTCTAAAATTTGGGGGCCAATGGCTTATGCTGGACCGGTAGTCAGTGACGGGTATGATCCAATTGCTGTGGTATCAACCTAAGACAGGAGGCTGACGCCTAAAGGTCAGTTTTCCGATGACGGGTAAGAACCATATGTTGAATTGGACAACCTACCAGGCACGGTCCATAAGCCACATTAACCTCACTCCCCCACTGGCACCAAGGCCAAATTTGGGGGCCAACAGAGGTGAGGCAAAGAACCTCACCCCCCCACTGGTGCATAGACCTATCCACAAGTATGGCTGTATGCTGGACCGGTAGTCAGTGACGGGTATGATTCAATTGCAGTGGTATCAACCTAAGACAGGAGGCTGACGCCTAAAGGTCAGTTTTCCGATGACGGGTAAGAATCATATGTTGAATTGGACAACCTACCAGGCACGGTCCTTAAGCCACATTGCTTGTTGTTTAATTAATCAGAAGGGGGGAGATGCTGGGAGCCATTAGCCAAGTAGGTATGACAATTTCCTTGCCAGCGTACCCCATGTTGCTGACATGTTGCAGCGACATTGAATGTAGGTGACCTTGCTCAAGGACCAAGGCAGATTAGGGTGTTCCCGGTTTTAAGATAATCCTGTTTAGGGCGTTCCCAGTTTAGGTTCCAGGTTTAAGGTTTAAGATTATTCCTGCTGGGAATAGGGCGTATCCTGCTGCCTGAGTTCCCCTTGAGTTCTCACGGGATTCAGACAGTATATTTTGGAGATAGAAGCCCAGTGGAGGTGGATTTGGGCAGAGAACGTGGATTTCCCCAGAACGTGATTGTAGACGGCTGGTGTGAGTTCGGGAATAAAGAGTTGCTGTTTGAATCTACAAGCTGTGTGGTGGCTCGTGATTGTGGGCCCAGCCAGACTGCGGCATTTGTGCCCAGCCAGACTGTGGCAACAACCCTAGCCCTAAACCTAACCCTACATCTAACCCTATCCCTTTCACTAGCCAAAGCCTCACCCTAATGCTACCCTAGTCCTAACTCTAATCCTGAGCCTACCTCAAACCCTAATTCTAATACTAGTCCTAACCCTAGACCTCATTCTAGATCTAAATCTAACCCAAACCTTAACCCTAACCCTGACACTTATTCTGACTCTAACACTAACACTAGGTCTAAACCTGACCCTAAACTTAAACTGAACCCTAACAGTACCCCTACAGGTAAAACTATACCTAAACCCAACCCTAACACTAGCACTATACCAAACCTAACCCTAAATAGAGTCATAAATCTAGCCCTAGCCCTAAACAAAAGCCTAGCACTAGCCCTACAATAACCCTTAACCTAACACAAAGACTTACCCTATTTCTAGACCAAACATGAGTCATAATTCTGGCCCTAACCCTAAACCTAATAATAACCCGAACAATGACCCTTACCCTAAAACAAACTCTAGCTATAAACCTTATCCTAACCCTAAACCTAACCCTAAACTAGACTTATCAATAACCCTAACCGTAAAACTAGCCATAACCATAACCCTGGGTCTTACATTACCCTTAGCCCTAATGCTAGCCATAGTCTTCACACAAAACCTAGCCATTATCCTAGCCCTAAACCTAGTACTAACGGTAACCCTAGACCTAACCAAAACTCTATGCCTTGCCCTAGCCCTTACCCTAGATAAAACGCTAACACTTATCCTAAACCCAAACCTAACACTAACCCTAGGCCTAACCCTAACCTTCACCCTTATCCTAACCATAACTTTAGCCCTAATCTTAGCTCTAACCCTATCCATTTCCCTAAAGATAAGCCTAACATAAATGCTAACCCTAGGCCTAATGCTAACACTATCCCTAACACTTATCTTTTCCATTACTCTAAACCTAACCTGAACCCTAAACCTAACTCTAATCATTATCCAAACCCTAACATAACACTAAAACTAATTCAAGCGTTAATCCTAAACTTTAACCTAAACCAAATCCTACCCAGACCTTGACCCTAATAAAACACCTAGCTCTAAACCTGACCTTTACCCTAAACCTAAACCTTACACTAGTCCTTGCCACAACCTAACCCTAAAACTAACCCTAACCATATACCTAGACCTGACATTAGCCCTAGCCTTAATACTAGCACTAAACCTAACCCAAACCCTGAAAACTGAAGCCTAAATCTATCCCTAGCATTAAACTTATACCTAAACGTAACCCCAACACTAGCCCTAGACCTAAACCTAATCCTAAATCTAGCCATAACTCTAGACCTAGACCTAAAATAAAACTTAGCCCTACCTCTAACCATACCCCTTAACCTAAAGCAAACACTAATCCTACCCCTAGACCTAACCATAGCTGTAATTCTGGTTTCACCCTAAACCTAACTCTAAACTGAAACTGCCCCTGACACTAACACTAAACCTAGCTCTAAACTTGAAATTAATCCCAAAACCAAACCTAACACTCGACCTAGCCATAACCCTAACACTAAAACTAGCCCTAATCAGAACACTAGATCTTACATTACCCATAGCCCTAATCCTGGGCCTAAACCTAACACAAAATTTAGCCCCAAACCTAGGCCTAAACCTACCCTAAGCATAACCACAACCCTAAACGTAGCCCTGACCATAAGCCTCGCCTTACTCCTAACCCTAGCTCAAAACATAACCCTTAGCCTAAAACTAATCTTAAAATTATCCCTAACCATACACTTAAACCTAGCCCTAATTCTAACCTTAAACATAGCACTAACTCTAGCTCTAATGCTAGCCATTACCTTAATCCTATCTCTAACCCTGATGATAAACCAAGCTCTAAACATAACCCTACTCCTAACCCTAATCATAAACATAACCCTAGATCTAACCCTACACCTAACTCTTGTCATAGCCTTAATTCCAATTCAAACCCTAACTTTTACCCTAAACCCAACACTAAATCTAGGCCTAAACCTAAAGTTAACACTAAACTTTACCTTAATCCCAACCATAACATTATATCTAACCGACCCTAAACCTAATTGTAACCTAACCCTAACCCTAATAAGAACCGTAGCCCTAAACCTAACCACAAACATAACCATAAACATAACCATAACCATAACCCTAGACCTAACATTAAACCTAACACTCACCCTAGCCTTAACCCTAGCTTAAACCCTAAACCTTACCTTAACCCTAACTCTACCCCTAGCCCTAACCCTAATCCTAACTCTTCTCTAGCTCTAACTCTAACTCTCAACCTAAACCTAGTCAAGTCCTAGCCCTAATTTAGCCATATTCTTAACCCTAACCATAACCATAGAATTAAGACAAACTCTCACACCAGATGTATCCCTAGTTCTAACCCTATCCCTTACCATAACCGTAAACCTAGCCCTAATGTTAGTCATAACTCTTGCCCTATCCTTAGCCCTAGCACTACCCTATATGGAAATCTAACTCTAAATCTAAACCTAACCTGATGCCTAAGCCTAATCCTGTAATGAGCCGTAACCCTAAGGCTAATCCGAAAACTAGCCCTAACCTTAGCTCCAGCCCTATAACAAATTCAAGCCATACCCCTAACTCTAACCCTTAACCTAAACCAAAACATAACCCTACACCTAGCCCTAACCCTAGACCTAATTCAATTCCTAACCCTAACCCTAAGTGTAACCATGAACCTGACTCATTTCCTAACACTAATCCTAGCTCTAAACATCAAACTAACCTTAAACCTAACCCTAACACTAGACCTAGCCCTGAATCTAACCCTAAAACTAATCCTAATCGTAACCCTATTGCTTATGTTAGCCGTAAATCTAACACTAACCCTAACACTAATACAAAACAAGCCCTAATCTGAGCCCTAACCCGAGTTTTATCCCTAAACCTAACCATAAACTTAGCCCTACACCTAGTCCTAACCCTAGCTTATCCCTATCTCTTACACTAAGCCAAACCCTCACCCTAATGGTAACCCTAGTCCTAACCCTAATCCTTAGCCTAACCCAAACCCTAACCCTATTCCTAGTCCTAAACCTAGCCTTTATTCTAACTCTAACCATGATCTAAACCCTAGCACTAACCCTGACCCTTATCCTGACCCTAACATTAATTTTAGGTCTACACCTGAACCTAACCCTAAACCAAACCCTAACACTAGCACTACCATTAAAATTATACCTAAACCTTTCCCTACCACTAGCCCTAGACCTAAACCTAATTGTAAATCTAGCAATTACTCTAGCCCTAGACCAACAGAAAAACCTAGACCTAGCCTTAACAATAATCCTTAACCTAACACAAATACTAACCCTACCCCTAGACCTAAACCTAGTTCTAATTCTGGCTTTAACACTAACCATTACCCTAACCCAAACATTGTCCCTGACACTAACACTAACACTAGCTCTAAACATCACCCTAACCCTAAACCTAACCCAAAAATTACACTTAATCCTAACATTAACTGTAAAACTAGCCCTAATCATAACACTAGTTCTTACATTAGCCATATCCCTAATCTATTTCAAAACCTAGCTTAACCAAGCCCTACCCTAGCTTTAAACCTAAAGCTTAACATAACCATAACCCTAGCCATAAGCCTAACCCTAAGCCTAACCCTACACCTAATACTAACCGTAATCCTAGCCCTATTTCTAGCTCTAACCCTATTTATTATCCTAATGATAACCCTAAACCATATGCTCGCCCTAGGCCGAACCCTATTCCAATCTCTAGCCTTAACCCTATCCATTAACCTACACCTTACCTGAACATTAATCCTAACTGTATCATTACCATATCCCTAACTCTAATGCTAATTTGAGCCCTAACCCTGAACTTTAACCTGACCTAAACCCTAACACTGACCCAGACCTTATTAATACCCATAGCTCTAAACCTGTCCCTAAAAAGAAAACTAACCATTACAATAGACCTAGCCATAAACCAAACAGTAAAACTATCCCTTACCGTATCCTAGCCCTGACATTAGCCCTAACTTTAATCCTAGCCTGTACCCTAACACAAACCTGAGCCCACAACTTAGCCATAAACCTCGCTTTAATCATAACCCTAACCCTAATTCTAAACTTAACCCTAACCCTTACCCTAGACCTAAAACTAGCTAAAATCCCATCCCTTACACTAAACCTAACCCTAACCCTAAACCTAACACTAAACCTAGCCCTTACCTTAGGCCTAATCCTAACACTAACCCTAGCCCTAATCTCAGTCCAAATTTAGCCCTATCCCTAACACTAAACCTAACCCTAGCCCTAAGACTAACCCTAACTCTCGCCCTAGCCCTATATCTAGTTCTAACCCTATACCTTACCATCACCCTAAACCTTGACCTAAACTAAGCCCTCACCCTAGCCCTATCCTTACCCCTAGCTCAAACCCTAGATCTAAATCTAACTCTAAATCTAACCCTAACCAAAGACTAAATCTAGCCAAAATTCTAGCCCTACCCCTAACCCAAACCATAACCTAACCCTAAATCTCACACTAATACTAGCCCAAACCCTAACACTAATCCTAAAATTAGCCCTAGCATTAGCCTTAGCATTAGCCCTAGCCCTAGCCCTAAAACAAAACCGAGTCATAACCCTAACCCTAACCCATAAACTAACCAAGCCTAGCCCTAACCCTATCTTAATTCTAGTCCTAATCCTAACCTGAAAATTAACCCTGACCCTTACGCTGAGCCTAACACTAACCCTAGCTCTAACTTTAGATCTACATAACCATAAACCTAACACTAACACTAGACCTAGCCATAACCCTTACCCTATATCTAGCACTAATCATGACCCTACTTCACACATTAGCCATAGCTCTAATCCTAGCACTAACCTAACCCAAAACCTAGCCTTAATCCGAGTGCTAAAGCTAGCTTTAACCCTAAATTTAAACCTAACCCTAACCCAAACACTAGCCCTAATCCTATACATAACCCTAGCCCTAACCTTAGGTCTAACCCTATCCATTAGCCTAACAATAACCCTAACACTTAGGCTAAACCTAGGCCTAACACTAACCATTTCCATTAAACTAAACAAAACCTGAACCCTAAACCTAACTCTGTCATTACCCTAAACCTAAATCTAACACCAATTCAAGCCCTACCCCTAAACCCTTACTTAACCCAAACTCTAACCCTGACTCTGACCCTAAAAACAACCCTAGACCTAAGTCTGACCCTTACACAAAACCCAACAATTACACTGGACTAAACCATAAACCTAACATTAAATCTATCCCTAACTGTAACCTAGACCTGACATTAGTCCTAGCCCTAAAATTATCCCTAAACCTAAGACAAACCATAGTCCTCATCCTAGCCCTAAACCTAGACTTAATGATAACCCTAACACTAACCCTATCCCTAACTTTAATACTAACCCTCGCCCTAGCCCTAAACCTAGCTATAATCATATCTCTTACCCTAAACAAAACTCTAATTCTAACCCTAACCCTAATCATAAACCCTGCCTTATACTTAGCCCTAGCACTAACCATAGATGGAAACCTAACTATAAATCAAATTCTAAGTTGATCCCTATGCCTAAACCTAAAACTAGCCCTAATCCTAATGCAAATCCTAAAACTAGCCCTAACCCTAGGCCTAATTCGTATTGTAAGCCGAACTCTAAAACTAAACTTGAACCTGACACTGACCCTAACTCTACTATCTCTAAACATCACCCTAACCCTAAACTTAATTCTAACACTAACCCTAGCCCTAAAACCCTGAAACGAGCCCTAATTGTTATTCTAGTACTTACATTAGCCGTAACCATAACCCTAGCCCTAACTTAACCCAAAACCTAGCCCTAATCTGAGCCCTAACCCTAGCTTTAACCCTAAAAATAACCCTATCCCTAATCATGACCATAACCCAAGCCCTACACTGATCACTAACTCTATCCATTACCATAACCCTAACCCTAACCCTAATGCTATCCGTAAGCACAAACCTAACCCTCTCCCTAATCCTAACTCTATCCATTGCCCTAAACCAAACCTGAACCCTAAACCTAAACCTATCATTATCCTAACCCTAACCCTAACACTAATTTGAGCCCTAACTTTAAACCTTAACCTATACAAAACCCTAAATCAGATCTTGAACCTAATAATACCCCTAGCTCGAAACTTGACCATAACACTAAACCTAACTCTTACCCTAGACGAAGCCAAAATCCTAATCCTAAAACTATATTTAACCATAATTCTGGACCTGAAATTATGCCTAGACCTAATCTTAGCCCTAAACCTAAAACAAATGCTACCCTCATCCTAGTCCTAAACTAGTCTTAATCATAACCCTAACCCTAAACCTACTCCTAACCCTAATTCTAACGCTCATCCTACCTCTAAACCTAGCTATAATGCCATCCTTTACCCTAAACGTAACCATAACTCTAACCCTAACCCTAGGCTTAAGCTAAACACTAAATCTTGCCCTAATCCTAGCCCTAATTGAGCCCTATCTCTAACCCTAACAATAACTCTAGTCCTAAGATTATCTCTAACTCTACCCTAGACCTGGCCTTAGTTCTTACCCTATCCCATACCATAACCCTAACACTTGCCTTATCCTTATTCCTAGCCTAAGCCCTATATCTAACCCTAAGTCTAAATCTAACCATAACCCTAAGCTAAGTGTAGCACTAACACTAGCCCTAACCCTAATGATAATACTGAAACTAGCCCTAACCCTAACCATAGAAGTAAACCAAGTCCAAGCAATAGCCTAAACCTTAACTTAAACTAAACCCAAACACTACACTTAGACATAACCCTAGCCCTAATTCGAGTCCTAAACCTAAACATAAAACTAACCCTGACTCTGACTCATATCCTGACACTCACCCTAACTCTAAACACCACCCTCTACTTAAACAAAACCCTAACAGTAACCCTAGCCCTAATAAGAGTCTTAACCCTATCCCTAAAACTAATCTGGCCTGGACTCCTATTCTAACACTAACCCTAACTCTAAATATCACCCTAAATTTAAACCTAACCATAACCCTAAACATAACCCTAACCCTAATGGTAAAACTAACACTAATTGTAACCCTAGTTTTTACATTAGCCATTGCCCTAACCCTACCCTTACCTAATCATAATACTAGAGCTCGCCCTAAACCTAACCTTAAAAATAGCCCTAATCATAATGCCAGTTCTTACATTATCCATAGCTCTAAGCCTAACACAAAACCTAGCCCTAATCTAAGCCCTAACCCTCGCTTTAACCATAACTCTAACACTGGCCCTAACCATAGCCCTATTCCTAGTCCTAAACCTAGCTCTAACCTTGTCACTTACACTAAATCCAACCCTCACACTATTGCTACCCCATTCCTAACCCTAATCTTATGCCTACCCCAAACCCTAACTTTATTACTAGTCCTAACCCTAGCCTTCATTCTAGCTATAAACTTAACCCAAAACCTGACGCTAACCCTGACCCTTATGCTGACCCTAATACTAAACCTAGGTTTAAACCTGACCATAACCCTTATCTGAAACCTAACACTAGCCCTACCAGAAAGCCTATACCTAAAACAAACACTAACACTAGCTCTAGAACTAAACCCAATCCTAAATATAGCCATAACCCTAGCCCTATCCCAACATTAACCATTAACTGAACCCAAACGATTACCCTATCCCTAGAACTAACCTTAGTCCTCATTCTGGACCTAACCCTAAACTTAACCTTAACCCGAACACTGACACTTACCCTAACACAAACCCTAGCTCTAAACCTTATCCTAATCCCCAAAATAACCCTAACACTAGATGAACCTAAATGTAGCCATCACAATTAACCTAGCTCTTACATTACCCATACACCTAACAATAGCCCTAAACATCACACAAAACCTAGTCCTAAACCTAATTCTAAGCATAACCCTAACACTAAACTTAGCCCTAACCCTAAACCTCTCGCCCTAGCCCTAACCCAACCTCAAACTCTAAAACCTACTCTAAAGTTAACACTAGCCCAATCCCTAAACCTCACCCTAACCCTAGCCCTAATCCTAACCATAAAAATATCCCAAACCCTAGTTCTAACTCTACCCATTACCCTAAACATAACTCTAAACCTAATGCTAACCCTAGCCCTAACCATAACCCTAACTCTATCCTAGACCTGACTGTAACCCTAAACCTCACTCTAGCCTTAACCCTAGTCAATCCCTAACCCTTACCCTTAACCTAACACTAACACTAACCCAAGACCTAACCCTAACCCTAACACAAGCCCTAATCCTAACCTGAACCCTAGCCATAATCCTAGCTGGAACCCAACCCATTACACTAACCCTACATCTAACCTAATGATAGCCCTAGACCTTAATCTAAACCTAACCCAAACATAAAAATAAACCTAACCTTAAAACTAACCATAAAGCTAACACTAACACTCACCCTAATCTTAGCTCAAACCCTAACTCTTATGGTAAAACTAATCCTAACTCTAACCCTAAACCTAAACCTATCTCTAACCTGACATCTTACCCTATCAATTACCCTAACCATAATGGTAACCCTAACACTAACACTAACCCTAACACTAACCATAACCCTAAACCTAGACCAAACCCTAAATAAAATTTAGGAATAGCACTAACACAAGTTCAAACCCTAAACTGTAAACTAAACTTAATACTAACCCTAAACCTCACCCTATCCCTAACTTTAGCCCTAATCCTAAACATAATCCTAGCCCTAACCCTAGGTCTACCCTGTAAATTACCCTAATGATGACCATAAAACTAATGCTAACCTTAGGCCTAACCCTAAACCTATTGCAAACCCTAACAATATCCATTACTCTAAACCTAACCTGAACCCTAAATATAACATTATCCATTACCCTAACCCTAAATCTAACCTTAATGTTAATTTGAGCCTAAACCTAAACCTTAACCTAACCAAAACCCAAAACCTGTCCCTGACCCTAATAATACCCCTAGCTCTAAACCAGATGCTTTCCCTAAACTTAACCCTAAAATTTCACCTTGCCATAAAACCAACCCTAAAATTATCCCTAACTGTAAACCTAGACCTGACATTAGCCCTATCCCTAATTTTTGCCTCAAACCTAACAAAAACTCTAGCTCTAATCCTAGCCTTAAAACTAGACTTGAACCTAACTTGAACTGTTACCCTAGACCTAAACCTAATGCTAATCATAAATCTAGCCCTAATCCTAACCATAGTACTAAAACAAAACTGAGCAACAGGCCTAATACTAAACCTTAACTTAAACCAAACCCTAGCACTACACCTAGACCTAACCCTAGGCCTAATTTGAGTACTAACCCTAACCTTAAAAATAACCCTGAGCCTGACTCATATCCTAACACTCATTCTAACTCTAAACACCACCCTAAACTTAAACCGAACCCTAACAGTAATCCTAGACCTAATTTGAGTCCTAAGCATAACCTTAAAACTATCCCTGATTTGACTCATATCCTAACACTAACCATAGGTATAAATATCACCCTAACCATAAACCTAACCCTAACACTTGACCTACCCCTAAGCCCAACCCAAAATCTATCCCTAATTGTAAACCTAGTTTTTATACTAGCCATTTTCCTAACCCTAGATTAACCCTAATACTAAAACTAGCCCTAAAATTAGCTTTAACCTAACTCCTTAAACCTAACCCTAACCCTAGCTCTAAACCTAGCTCTAAACCTATCCCTTGCTCTAAGCAAAACCCTAACCCTAATGGTAACCCGAGACAGATTCCTAATCTTTAGGCTAAACAAATCCTAACCCTATTAATAATCCTAACCCTATATCCCATTATAGTTCTTATCTATCCCAAACGTAACTCTAACTCTAACCCTTATTCTGACCATGACACATACCCTCAGTCTGAACCTGACCCTTAACCCTGAAACCCCTACTGCCCTACTGGTAACCTTATACCTAAACCTAGCCCTACCATTAGCCCTAGACCTAAACCTAATCCTTAATATAGCCTTAACTCTATCCCTAGAACAAAAACACAACAACAACAACAACAAAAACCTAGTTCTACCCCTAACAATAATAACCCTTAACCTAACACAAAGACTAAGGCTACCCCTAGACATAAACCTCGTCCTAATTGTGGCTTTAACCTGAACTCTAACTCTAACCTGAACACTGACTCTGCATTTAAAACTAAGCTATATGTAAACCTGACCCTAACTGAAAACTTAAAGCTAACACTAGAACTAGCCATAACCCTAACCCTACAACTAGCCCAAATCATAATACTAGCTCTTACATTACACATAGCCCTAACCCTATGCCTTAACTTAACACAAAACCTAGAGCGAATCATAGGCCTAAATATAGCCCTAAGCATAACCCTAACACTAACCCTAGCCCTAACCCTTACTCTAACCCTAGCCTTAGTCCTAAACCTTACTCAAAGCCTAACTCTTACCCTAAATAGAAACTTAGATCTATCCCTAAATCTAACCTTAACCCTAGCCCTAACCCTAAAATTACCCCTATCCCTAAAAATAGCTCTAAACCGACCAATTACTCTAACCCTAACCCTAACCCTATTGATAACCCTAGCAATAACACCAACCCTAACATAACCAGAAATTAACCTTAGACCTAACCCTAAACCTAGCACTCACCATAGTCCTAACCCTAGCTCAAACCCTAACCCGTAGCAGAAACCTAAATCTAACCATGCTTTTTCCTTAACCCTAAAACTAAATCAAATCCTAACCCTAAACCTAAACCTACATCTAACTATATCCATTACCCTAAATCTTATCCTAACCCTAATGATAATCCTAGCCCTATCCCTAGACCTACAATACTCCTATCCCTAGACCTAACACTGAACATAACCCTCAACTTAGCTCTAGCCCTAACTCTAGCTCAAACCTTAACCCTTACCCTAAACACACCCTAGACCAACCCCGAACCCAATCCTAGCCCTAATCCTAACTGTATCCATAGCCCAAACCCTAGCTCTAACTATATCCATTACCCTAACCATAACCCTAAACCTAATGCTAACCCTAGTGCTAACCGTTAAACTAACTCTATCCCTAGCCCTGATTTTAACCTGAACGCTCAACATAGCCCTAGCAGTTACTCAATTCCTGACCCTTACACTTAACCTAACTGTAAGAAAATCCTAAGCCTCACACTAACACTAGCCTAGCCCTAATTCTTAACTTAACCCAAGGCTTAATTCTAGCTCTAACGCAACTTATTACCCTAAACCTAAACATAAACCTCATGATAACCCTAGCCCTAACCATAAACCTACTCTAACCCTAACCATAACACGAGACCTAACCTTAAACCTAACCCTTGCCGTAATCCTAACCTAGCTCAAACCCTTACAGTTACACTAAACCTAATACTAACAAAGTCTTAAACATAAAGCTAACCCTAACCCTAACCTGATATCTAACCCTGTCCATTACCCTAACCCTAATAATAACACTAATCCTAACCCTAATACACACCCTAACCCTAGACATAACCCTAAACCTAATCCTAGCCTTAGCACTAACCCTAGATCAAACCCTAACCCATACCCTAAATCTAACCCTAACCTTAAACCTAAACCGAACCTTAACTCCAGCCTAATCCTAAATACAACTCTAGCCCTAACATTAACTATAACCCTATCCATTACCCTAATGATAACCATAAACCTAATGCAACCCTAGGCCTATCCCTAACCCTAAATTTAACCTGAAGCCTAAACCTAACCATAATAATTACCCTAACCCTAACTCTAACTCTAATGCTAATTTGAGCCCTCATCCTAACCCTTAATCTAATATAAACCCAATATCTGACACTGACTATTATATTACCCCTAGCTCTAAACCTGAACCTTACCATAAACGAAAATCTGACACTAGACCTAGCCATAAACCTTACCATAAAACTATTTTTCATCGTAAACCTAGACTTGATAATAGCCCTAGCCCTAGTTCTGGCCATAACCCTAACACAAACACTAGCCCTCATCCTAGCCCTAAACCTAGCCTTGATCCTAACCTGAACTCTAACTCTGGCCCTATCCCTAATTTTATCCCTCGCCCTAGTTCTGAACCTAGCTATAACCCAATCCCTTCCCCTAAAACTAACACTAAACCTAACCCTAGACTTAACCCTTACACTAATCATAGACCTGATCCTAGCCCTAATTTAGCCCCAAACTTAAACCTTAACCTAAGCAAACCCTAACCTTGAACATGACCCTAATAATACCCTACTTCTAAGTCTGACCCTATCACTCAACCTAACCCTTATAATATACCTAGCAATAAACCTAACCCTGAAACTATCCCTAACCATAATAACCCTAGTTCTGACATAGCCCTAGCCCTAATGCTAGGCCTACCTCTAACAAAAACTGTAGACCTAATATTGTCCCTAAACCTAGCCTTAATCCTAACCCTTACCTAACACTGGCCATAACCCTAAATTTAACTGCTGCCCTAGCCCTAATCCTAAATATAACATCATATCATACCCTCATCCAAATCCTAATTCTAGCTAAAAACCCAGACCTAGCCCTAATACTAACCCTAGCTCTAATCTTAGCACTAATTTAGCCCTAACCCCAAACCTAACCATATCCCTAGCCTTAAGACTAACTCTAACTCTCTCCCTAGCCCTTACCCTAGTTCTAATCCTATCCCTTAACACAACCTAAAGCCTACCACTAACCCTAGCCCAAACATAGCCCTAAACATAGCCCTAGCCCTAAACCTAGATCTAACCGTAACACTGAACTTAAACCTGACCCTAACACTAGCCGTTACCCTAATGGTAGTTAGAAAACTAGCTAACCTTAGCCATAGCCCTCAGAGAAAACTGAGTAATAGCCCTAATCCTAACCCATAACCTAAACCAAATCCTAACGATAAACCTAGACCTAACCCTAGTCCAATTTTGAGTCCTAACCCCAACCCTACAACTAATACTGATCATGATTCTGACCATAAAACTAACCCTATTTCTAAAAATCACCCATACCCTAAACCAAAACCGAACACTAGACCTAGCACTAAACCTAACCCTAAAACTATCCCTAATTGTAATGCCTGTTCTTACATTAGCCATAGCCTTAACCCTAACAAAAACCTAGCTGTAATATGAGCCCTAATGTAGCTCTAACCATAATCTTAACCGTAACCCTAGTCCTAAACATAACCCTAACCTTAGCTCTAAACCTATCACTTACCATAAGCCAAACCCTTACCCTAATGCTACCCTAGTCCTAACCCTAATCCTTAGCCTACCCCAAACCCTAACTCTATTACTAGTCCTAACCCTAGGCCTCAATCTATCTCTAAACTTAACCCAAACCCTAAGCCTATCCCTGACCCTTATTCTGACGCTAACACTAACCCTAGGTCTAAGCCTGAACCTAACCCTAAACTGAACCCTAACACTAGCCCTAGTAGTAAACTTATACTTAAACCTAACCATAACACTAGCACTAGTTCTAAACTTAACCCTAAATATAGCCATAACACTAAACCCTAAACAAAAGCCTAGACATAGACCTAACAATAACCATTAATGTCACACAAAGACTAAACATATCCCTTGATTTAAACCTAGTTCTAATTCTGGCCCTAACCCTAAACCAAATGCTAACCCAAACACTGACTCTTACCCTAACAGAAACCCTAGCTCTAAACCTTATCCTAACCAAAAATCTAACCATAACACTAGACTTATCCATAACCCTAACCATAAATCTAGTCATAAACATAACCCTTGTTCTTACATTACCCATAGCCCTAACCTAGCCAAAACCTCAAACAAAACCTAGCTCTAAACCTAGCCCTAAACCTAGCCCTAAGCATAATCCTAACAGTAGCCCTAGCACTAACCATAACCCTAATGCTTGCCCTAGTCTTAACCCTAGCTCAAACTCTAACCCTTACTCTAAACATAACACTATCCTTAATCTTAACCCTAACCCTAAACCTAGCCCTAAGCATAATCCTAACAGTAGCCCTAGCACTAACCATAACCCTAATGCTTGCCCTAGTCTTAACCCTAGCTCAAACTCTAACCCTTACTCTAAACATAACACTATCCTTAATCTTAACCCTAACCCTAAACCTAGACCTAATCCTAAGTGTAATCGTAGCCCAAATCCCAGCTCAAACTCTATCCATTACCTTATCCTATTAAACATAACCTCCTTTAAACATAACCCTTATCCTAATGCTAACCCAAGCCCTAACTGTAACCCTAAACCTAACTGTAGCCCTTATTCTAACCCTAACCCTCGCCCTAGCCCTAACCATAGCTCAAACCCTAGCACTTACCCTAAAACTAACCCTAACACTAAACCTATGCCAATCCCTAACCCTAGCCAAAATCCTAACCTTAATGCAAGCTCAAACACTAGCACTAATTCTATTCATTACCCTAAACATAAGCCTAACCGAAATGCTAACCTTAGGCCTAAAACTAACCCTATTGCTAACACTAACCCTTTACATTACTCTAAACCTAACCTGAACCCTAATCCTAACCCTATCCATTACTCTAACCCTAACCCTAATCATAACACTAAGTCAAGCCCTAAACCTAAATCTTTACCTAACCAAACCCTAAACCAGACTATGATTCTAATAATATACCTTGCTCTAAACCTGACCCTTACCCTAAACATAACCCTTACACTAGACCTAGACATAAACCTAATCCTAACACTATCCATAATCATAAACCTAAAACTCACATTAGCCCTTGCCCTAATTCTAGACATAACCCTAACATAAATCCTAGCCCTCATCCTAGTCCTAAACCGAGCCATAATCCTAACCTGAAACTTTATGCTACCCTATCCTAATTATAACCCTTGATATAGCCTTGAACCTAGCTATAACCCCATTCTTTCCCCTAAAACTAACCCTAATACTAACAGTAATTCTAACCCTAGCCCAAACCATAGGCCTAACCATAACACTAATGCTAATGCTAATCCTAGCCCTAATTTAGTGCTAACCCCAACCGAACCTTGAAGCCTAGCCCTAAGACTAAATCTAACTCTCACTCTAGCCCCATTTCTGTTTCTAACCCTATCCATTACCATAACCTTAACATTAGCCCTAACCTTAGCCCTAACCCTTGCCATAGCCTAACCCTAGATCCAACCATAACTCTAAATTTAACCCTAACCTTAAGCCTAAACCTCACCCTACCAATAACTGAACACTATCGCTAATCCTACAACCTGTTCTAACCATTGCCCTAGCCCCCAAACAAAACCGAGAAATTGCCCTAAACCTACACCTTAACCTAAACCAACCTCTAACCCTACAACACTATATAACAATCCGTAACCCTAAAACACTATAACCCTATAACACTAGCTCTAATTCGAGTCCTATGCCTAAAACTAACCCTGACCCAGACTCTTATCAAAACACTAACCCTAGCTCTAAATGTCAGCCTAAACCTAAAGTTGATGCTAACACTTGACCTAGTCCAAACCCTAACCCTAAAACTATCCCCAATCATAACTCTAGTTCTTACATTAGCCATAGCCCTAACCTTAGCCCTAACCCTAACACAAAAATAGCCCTAATCTGAGCCCTAACACTAGATTGATTCTAACCCTAACCTGAACCCTAGCCCTAATCCTAACCCTAAACCTAGCCCTAACCCTAGCTCTAACCCTATCCATAACCCTAAGCCAAATCCTATCCATAATGTTAACCCTAGTCCTAATCCTAATCCATAGCCTAAACCAAACCCTAACCCTAGTACTAGTCCTAACCATAGCTCTCATTGTAGCTCTAACCCTAACACAAAACCTAACTCTAACTTTCACTCTTACTTTGACCCGAACACTAATTATAGATCTAAACCTGACCCTTACCCTAAACTGAACCCTGAAACTAGCCCTGCCAGGAAACTTTTACTGAAACCTAAACCTAAAACTAGCCCTAGACCTAAACCTAATCCTAAATCTAGCGATAACTCTAGCTCTAGACCTAAACAAAAACTTAGTCCTAGCCCTAACACTAACCCTTAACCTAAACCAAACACTAATACTACCCCTAAATTTAAACCTAGTTCTAATTCTGGCTTTCACCCTAACCCTAACTCTAGCCTGAACACTGACCCTAACATTAACAGTAAACCTAGCTCTAAAACTGACCCTAAACAAAAATCTAAACATGACACTAGACTTAGCCATAATCTTAACCCTAAAACTGTCATAATTAGAACCCTAGATGTTACATAAGCTATAGCACTAACTCTAGACCTATACCTAACACAAAATCTAGCCCTAATCCGAAGCCTAAACCTACCCTAAGCATAACATTAACCCTAATCTTAGTCTTAACCATCACTCTAATCCTCACCTTAGTCCTAACACTAGGTCAAAGCCTAACCCTTAGCCTAAACATAACCCTACCCATGTCCCTAACCCTAATCCTAATTCTAAACTTAACCTTAGTTCTAACCCTAGCCATTACTCTAACTCTAATCCTAACCCTAATGATAACCCTAGCCCTTACACTAACCAAAACCCTAATCCAAACAATAAACCTAAACTTAGACCTAACCCTAAACCTATCCCTTGCCGTAGCCCTAATCATACTTCAAATCGTAACCCTTACCCAAAACCCAGAAGAAAATCCAGCCCTAAAACTAAAATTAACCCCAAAACTAACCTTACATCTAACTCAATCTATTATCCTAAAAGTACCCCTAACCCTAATGAAAATTCTAGCCCTAACCCTAAACCTAACTCTGACCATAACCATAACCATAACCCTAGAAAAACACTAAACCTAACCCTCAACCTAGGACTAGCCCAAGCTCAAAACCTAACCTTTACCCTATTCCTAACCCTAACCCTACCCTACGCTAGGATTTCTAGCCCTAATCCAAAACCTAACCCTAATACTAGCCCTAATCCTAACCATCACCCTAGTCCTAACCCTAGCTTTAACCTCATACACTACCCTTATAATAAACCTAATCCTAATGCAAACCCTAGTTCTAACCCTAACCCTATCACTAACCCTAAACCTCTCCATTACCCTAAACCTACCCTGAACCCTAAACCTAACATTATCCATTACCTTAACTCTAACACTAATCCTTATGCTTATTTGAGCCCTATCTCTAAACCTTAACCTAAAACATACACAAACCCTGACTCAGACCCTAAAAATCTATCTAGCTCTAAAACTGACCCATACCCTAAACCTAACCCCTACTCTAGACCAAGACATAAACCTAATCCTAAATCTACCCCTAAATCTAACACTAGACTTGACATTAGCCTTAGCCCTAACTCTCGACCTAACCTTACAACAAACCCTAGCCCTCATCCTAGCCCTATATCTAGCCTTAATCATAATCCTAACCCTAAACCTAAACTTAACCCTAGCCCTAACCCTAATTCTAACACTCACCCTACCTCTAAGCCTAGCTATAACACTTCTCTTACCCTACACATAACCCTAACACTACCTCTAATGCTATCCTTGCCTTAATTTAGCCATATCCCTAAAATAACCATAACCCTAGCCCCAAGACTAACTCTCTCGCCCTAGACTTATCCCTAGTTCTAACTCTATCCTTACTGTAAACCTAATCCTAGCCTAACTCTTTCCCTATCCTTAGACCTAGCCCTAACCCTAGATCTAACCCTAACTCCAAATCAAAAGCTAACCCTAAGCCTATGTCTAACATAACACTAGCCCTAACCCTAATACTAATTGTATAACTAGCCCTAACCCTAACCCTAGGACTAAAACAAAACTGAACAATAGCCCTAACCTTAACCTTAACTTAAACTAAAACCTATCACTACACCTAGACCTAACCTTAGCCCTAATTAGATTCCTAACCCTAACCTTAAACTAACCCTTACCCTGACTCATATCCTAACAGTCACCCTAGCTCTAAACACCACCCTTAACTTAAACAGAACCTTAACAGTAACCCAAGCCTTAATTCGAGTCCTAACCCTAATCTTAAAACTAACACTGTCTCTACTCATATCCTAACACTAACCCTAGCTATAAATATCACCTTAACCTCAAACCTAACCATAACACTAGAGTTACCCCTAACCCTAAACCTAATAGTAACTCTAGTACTTACATTAGACATTGCCCTAACCCAAGCCAAAACCCTAACACAAAAAGTAGCCCTAATCTGAGACCTAAATCTAGATTTAACCCTAACCCCAACTCAAACCCTAACTCTAGCACTAAAACTAGCTCTAAGCCTATCTCTTACCCTACATGAAACTCTAACCCTAAGGGTAACCCTAGACCTATCCCTAATCCTTAAGCTAACCAAAACCCTAACCATATTAATAGTACTAACCCTAGCCCTCACATTAGCTCTAAACCTATCCCAAACCCTAATTCTAACTGGCGCTTATTCTGACCCTAACACTAACCTTAAGTCTAAACCTGACAATAACCCTAGACAAAACCCTAACACTAGCCCTACACTTAAACCTAATCATAAATCTAGCTTTAACTCTAGCCTAAATTTAAACAAAAACCTATGCCTAGCCCTTACAATAACACTTAATGTAACACAAACACTAACCCTATCCCTAGATCTAAACCTAGTCTTAATTCTGACTGTAACCATAACTCTAAGTCTAACACGAACACTGACCCTGCTTTTAAAAGTACACCTACCTCTAAACCTGACCCTAAAGGAATATCTAAACCCAACACTAGACCTAGCCATAACCCTAACCCTAAAACTAGCCATAATCATTACCCTAGCTCTTAAATTACCCATAGATCTAACCCTAGGCCTAAACCTAACACAAAACTTAGAGGTAACCCTAGGCCTAAACCTAGCCCTAAGTGTAATCCTAAACATAACCATAGCCTTAATCCTAACTTAACGCTCGATTAGTCTTAACCCTAGCTCAAAGCCTAACCTTTACCCTAAACATAAACCAATGCCTATCACTAAATCTAACCCTAAACCTAGTCCTAATCCTAACCTTAACTCCAGCCCTAAACCTAGCTCTAAATCTACCCATTAACCTAAACCTAAACCTAACTCTATTGATAACCCTAGGCCTAAACCTAACCCTAATCCTAACTAGAAAACTAACCCTAGACCCAACCTTAAACCTCACACTTGCCATAGACCTAACCCTAGCTCAAACCCTAACCCTTACCATAAACCTAAACATAATCATAGTCCTAAACCTATGCCTATACCTCAACCTAACACTAGCAGTGACCCTATACCTACATCTAAGCATATCCATTAATCTAAAACTAACCCTACCCCTAATGATGACGCTAGCCCTAATCCTAACTCTAACCCTAACCATACTGTAATCTTATTCCTAGACCTAATTCTAAACCTAACCCTTGCCCTAGCCCTAAACCTAGATCAAAACCTAACCCTTATATTAAACATAACCCTAAACCTAACCCTACTTCTAACATTAACCCAAACCCTAACTGAAGACCTATTCCTAATCATAGCCCTAAAATTAGCACTAATACTATCCATTATCCTAACTATTACACTTCCCTTTTGCTAACCCTAGGCCTAATACTAACCCTATTCTAACGCTAACCCTATCAATTACCCTAAACCCAATCCTAACCGTAACCCTAACCCTAACTCAAGACCTATTCCTAACCATAACCCTAGCGCTAAGCTTAGTTCTATCCCTATCAATTATCCTAAACATTACCCTTACCCTAATGCTAACCCTAGGCCTAAAACTAACTCTATCACTATCCCTAACTCTATCAATTACACTAAACCTAAACCTAAACCCTAACCTTAAGCAAACTCTAACCCTGATCCTGACCCTAATAATTCCCCTAGCTCTAAACTTGAACCTTACACTAAACCTAACCATACACTAGAAACAGCCATAAATCTAATCCCAAAACTATCTTCAAACGTAAACTTAGAGATGACATTAGCCCTAGCCCTCATCCTAGCCTTAACCCAAACAAAACCCCACGTCCTATCCAAGCCCTAAACCTAACCTTAATCCTAACCCTAACTCTAACTTTAGCCCTAACCCTAATAGTAACCCTAGCCCTCATCTTAGCCCTAATTTTGCACTAACCCTAACCCTAACCCTAGACCAAAGAATAACTCTCTCACACTATCCTATCACTAGTTCTACCCCTATACCTTACCATAACCATAACCCTAGCCCTAAACCTAGTCCTTGCCCTATCCATAGCCCTAGCACTAACCTTAGATCAAAATCTAGCTCTAAATCTAACCCTAAACCAAAGCCTAAGCCTAACCCTAACATTAGCCCTAACCCTAACACCAATCCTAAAAATTGCCCTAACTTTAGCCCTAGTGCTAAAACAAAATCTAGCCATAGCTCTAACTCTAACCCTTAAACTAGCCAAACCCTAACCATACATCTACCCCTAACCCTACCCCTAATTAGAGATTTAAGCCGAACACTAAAACTAACCCTGACCCTGACTCTGACACTACCACTAACTCTAGCTCTAAACATCACCCTTACCCTAACACTAAACCTGGCCCTAATCTTAACCCTAAAATTAGCCCTAATTGTAACTTTTGTAATTACATTAGTCATAATCCTAACCCTGGAACTAACTTAACCCAACCTAGCCCTAATACAAGCTTCAACCCTAACCCTAACTCTAACCATAACCCTATCCCTAATAATAACCAAAACACTAGCCCTAACCTAGCTCTAACCCTATCCACTATCATACCCTAACCCTAACCCTTATGCTAACCCTAGGCCTAAACCTAACACTAACTCTAATCCTATCCTATCCATTTCACTAAATCTAATATGAATCCTAATATTAAGTCTATCATTACCCTAACCCTAACGCTAATTCTATCCCTACGTTAAGCCTTAACCTATCCCAAACCCTAACCCAGACCTTGACCTCAATAATAAACCTAGCCCTAATCCTGAACCTAACCGTAAACATAACCTTAAACTAGTCGTAGCCATAATCCTAACCCTAAAACTATTTTTATACATAATTCTAGATCTGAAATTACCCATAATTCTAATCCTAGACCTAACCCTAAAACAAACCCTAGCCCTCATCCTACCCCTAAAACTAGGTTTAATCAATATCCTAATCCTAACAGTAGTACTAATCCTAATTCTAAACACCATCCTACCTCGAAACCTAGCTATAACACCATCCCTTACCCTAAACTTAATGCTAAATCTAACACTAAATCTATGCTTAAACTGAACACTAATCTTAACCCTAATCCTAGCCCTAATTTAGCTCTATCCCTAACCCTAATCATAATCTTAGTCTGAAGACTAACTCTAATTCTCAAACTAGCCCTATTTCTATTTCTAACCCTATCCCTTACCATAACCCTAACCCTAGCCCAATTTTTAGTCCTAGCCCTAACCCTATATTTAACCCTAACTCTAAATCTAACCCTAAACCTATGCCTAAGCCTAACACTAACATTAACCCTAACCCTAATGCTAATCAAAAAAACTATCACTAACCCTGACCCTAGAAGTAAAACAAAATGGAGCACTAGCCCTATCCATAAACCTTAACTTAAACCAAACCCTAACAGTACACCTAGACCTAACCATGGACTAAATTCGAGTCCTAATATTAACCTTAAATCTAACCCTGACCCTGACTCATATCCTAAACTCACCCTAGCTCTAAATATCATCTTAAACTTAAATCAAAACCTAACAGTAACCCCAACCCTTATTTGAGTCTTAACCCTAAACCTGACCCTCACTCATATTCTAACGCTAACCCTACCTCTAAATATCACCCTAACCTTAAACCTAACCCTAACACTAGACCTAACCCTAATCTTAACCATAAAACTAACCTTAATTGTAACCCTAGTTTTTACATTAGTGATTGCCCTAAATCTAGCCCTCACCCTAACACAAAACTAGCCCTAATCTGAGGCCTAAACCTAGTTTTAACCTAGCCCTAACCTTAACCCTAACTCTAGCCCTAACCCTAGCTCTAACCCTATCCTTTACCCTAAGTGAAACCCGAACCCTAATGGTAACCCTAGACCTATCCCTAATCCTTAGGCAAACCAAAATCCTAACCCCATTAGTAGTCCTGACCCTAGATCTCATTCTAGTTCTAATCCTATCCCACACCCTAATGCTAAACATGACCCTTATTCTGACCCTAACACTAACCCTAGGTCTAAACCTGACCCTAACCCTAGACCATACCCTAAAACTGGTCCTACCAGTAACATTATACCTAACATTTATACCTAAAACTAACCCTAAATCTAGTTCTACATCTAAATCTAATCCTAAATCTTGCCTAAACTCTAGCCCTAGACCAAACAAAAACCTAGTCCTAGCCATAACCATAATCCTTAATATAATCCAAACACTAATCCTACCCCTAGACCTAATCCTAGTCCTAATTTTGACTGTAACTCTAATTCTGACTCTAATCAGAACACTAACCCTGCCTTTATGGGTAACAATACCTCTAAAGCTGACCCTAACTAAAAATCTAAACCTAACACTAGATATAGCCATAACTCTAAACCTAAAACTAGCCCTAATCATAACCCTAGCTCTTACATTACCCACAGCCCTAACCCTAGACCTAAAGCTAACACAAAACCTAGAGCTAATCCTAGGACTTAACCTAGTCCTAAGTGTAATCCTAACCATAACCCTAGCCCTAATCCTAACCTAACCCTCACCTTAGTCCTAACCCTATTTCAAAGCCTAAACCTTACCATAAACATAAACATAGAACTATCCATAAATCAAACCCTAACCCTAGCCCGAATCCTAACCTCAACCCTAGCCCTAGATTTACACCTAGGTGTAAACCTACCCATTACCCTAACCCTATCCCTAACCCTAATAGTAACCCTAACCTTTACCCTAACCATAACTTAAATTCTAAAGAGAAAAATAAACCTAGACCTAATCCTAAACCTAACACTTGCTATAATCTAACCATAGCTCAAACCTTAATTCTTACCATAAACCTAAACATAACCATAGCCATAACCCTAAACCTTCATCTGACCATATTCATTACCCTAACCCTAACCTTAACCCTTATGATAATCCTAGCCCTAACCCTAACTCTAACCCTAAACCTACTGTAATCCTATCCCTAGACCTATCCTAACTAGGTTACAATTAGGGTTAATTTTGGGTTCTGGTTAAGTGTTAGGACTAGGTTTAAGGTTAGGGTGATATTTAGAGCTAGTATTAGTGTTAGGTTAATAGTCAGAGTCAGGATTAGTTTTGGGGTTAGGGTAAGGACTCAAAATAGCCTAGGGTTACTGTAAGTGTCCGGCTTAAGGTTAGGGTGGTGTTTAGAGCTAGGGTGAGTGCTAGGATATGAGTCAGAGTCTGGGTTAGTATTAAGGTTAAGGTTCAGGTTAGGACTTGAATTAGGGCTACGGTTAGGCCTAGGTGTAGTGCTAGGGTTTGGTTTAAGTTAAGATTTAGTGTCAGGGCTATTTATTGGTTTTGTTTTACTGCTAGGATTAAGGTTAGGGCTACTTTTATGATTAGTGTTAGAGTTAGGGATAGTGTTAATGTTAGGCTTAGGCTTAGATTTGCTGTTAGATTTAGAGTTAGGGTTCAATCTAGTGTTAGGACTAGGAATAAAGTTTAGGCAAGGGTTATGGCTAGGGTTAGGGTTATGGTAAGGGATATGGTTAGAACTAGGAATAGGGCTATTGTGAGAGTTAGAGTTAGTCTTAGGGCTAGAGTTAGGGTTAGGGTTAGGGAAAGGGATAAATTAGGGCTAGAATAAGGGCTAGGTTTAGTATTTAGCTTAGGCCTAGCGTTAAGTTTAGTGTAAGGGATGGTGTTATAGCTAGGTTTATATGTAGGGTGAGGGTTAAAATTTGGGTTAGGGATATGCTTAGGGTTAGGGTTATGATTAGGGATAGGATGAGGGCTAGAGTTTGTTTTAGTGCTAGGGCTAGGATTATTCTAGGGCTAATATCAAGTATTTGGTTATGGTTAAAGATAGTTTTAGTGTTAGGTTTCTGGCTACATGTAGTGTAAGGATTAGTTTGGGGTTAACAAGAAGTTTATAGCTATGGGTATTATTAGGGTCTGAGTCAGGGTTAGGTTTTGGGATATGTTAAGGTTTAAAATTAGGGCTCAAATTAGCATTAGGGTTAATGTTAGGGTAATGATAGGGTGAGGTTTAGGGTTTAGGTTTGGTTTAGGGTAATGGATAGGTTTAGGATTAGGGTTAGGGTTAGGTTTAGGCCAAGGGTTAGCATTAGGGTTACAGTTATGGTTATGGCAAAGCATAGGGTTAGAGTTAGGGTTAAGGCTAGGGTTATGGTTATGATTAGGGCTAGGGTTAGAGTTGTGGTTAGGGTTAAAACTCGGGTTATGACTCAGATTAGGGCTAGGTTTTTGATTAATTTAGTGCTATGGTTAGGGTTATGGCTAATGTAAGTACCAGGGTTATGTTTAGGGATAAATTTAGGATTAGAATAGGGCTAGGTCTAGTGTTCGGTTTAGGTTTAGGTTTAGGGTAATATTTGGAGCTAGGATTAGTGTTATGGTCAGAGTCAGGGCCAGGGTTAGTTTTAAGGTTTGGAATAAAACTTGAATTAGGGCTAAGGTAAGGTTTAGGGTTAAGGTTTGGTTAAGGGTAAGGGTTAGGGATAGGGCTATGGCTCAGTATTGTTTTAGGGCTAGGGCTAGGGTTAGGGCTACATTTAGGATTAGCATTAGGGTTAGGGCTAGTGTTAGGTTTAGGCTTAGGGTTGATGTTAGATTTAGAGTTAGGGTTAGGGTTAGGATTAAGGTTATTGTTAGATTTAGATTTAAAGTTAGATCTAGGTTAGGGCTAGGACTAAGGATAGGGCTAGGGTTAGGGCTAGGATTAGGGCTCCTGTAAGGGATTGGCTTAGAACTACAGATGGGGCTAGGTTGAGATTTAGAGTTTGTCTTTGGGCTTGGTTTAGGGGATAGGGTTAAGAATAGGGTAAATTTTGGCTAAGATTAGGGCTAGAGTTAGTGTTAGGTTTAGGGGTAGGGTTAGGGTTAGGGTTAAGGTTAGAATTAAGGCTAGGTTTAGGTCTACGATAAGTGCTGGGATTTGTGTTAGGTTTAGGGATAGGATTAGGGCTAGGGCTAATGTCAGATCTAAGTTTATGGTTGGGGATAGATTTAGGATTAGGATTATGGCTAGGTGTAGTAAAAGGGAAAGGTTTAGGGTAATGGTCAGCTTTAGAGCTAGGGGTTTTATTAGGATCAGGGAAAGTGTTAGAGTTTGGTTGAGGTTAGGGTTTAG